>NC_090654.1:32062404-32160577 GCF_040937935.1 Hyperolius riggenbachi
CTCCTGTATTAGTGCACCTATTCCGGGCTACCTATACTGGCTGCACCTATATCTGGCTACCTGTACTGGCGCACCGATTCCAGGACAGGAAAAGTGGGATACCAAAACATATCTGATATCGTTGGATTCAGCAGAATCAGGGCTTTTGGCATTTTTTGCAGTAAATGTAATTCTTTTTTAAAAGAAAAAAAACACAACAGAAAAATATTTTATTTTTTATTTCACTTTTTTTAAACATATTTCACTCAAACATTTTGTTATATCTCCAGAAAAAGTACAAATATTGTTTCAGTGTTAAAGCCCAATTTATTACAGAATAAACAATTATGTCCTATTTAACCCTCCTGGCGGTCTACTAAAAACCATCAGGGGGCAGCGCAGCAGTTTTTTTTTTAAATCATGTAGCGAGCCTAGGGCTCGCTGCATGATAGCCGCTGTGCAGTGGCACCCCCCCACCCGCTTCGATCACCTCCGGCGATCTGCGATGAGGAAATCCCGTTAAAAGAACGGGAGTTCCTGGAGGGCTTCCCCCGTCACCATGGCGATGGGCGGGATGACGTCACTGACGTCTTCGACGTCGTGACGTCAAAGGGAGTCACGATCCACCCCTCAGCCTGGCACTGATTGGCCAGGTAGCGCACGGGACCTGGGGGGGGCGGCGCGGCGACTAATCTGCGCGGAACGGCGGCGATCGGAGTGCACACGCAGCTAGCAAAGTGCTAGCTGCGTGTTGCCAAAAAAAATTATCAAATCGGCCCAGCAGGGCCTGAGAAATCCTCCTGTGCGGCATTGCCCGAGCTCAGGGCTTACCACCAGGAAGGTTAATGTAGGTTTTCTTGTCAAAAATCCTAAGTAAACCTAATGAGTGCAAAATGTTTAAAAACTGTTTGACAGTAGATGTTTGCATTTAGGACAAATCGGCTGGCAGGGAAAGGGTTAAAATAGCTTGTGCCACAGTGTAAAAGGGGCCTAAATCTGTGTTACCTACTGGCACATATTTGGAGTGCTGATGCACAGATGAAATAATAATATCTTTTATGAAATCTATGGGTAGGAACTCTCATTATCTACATAGAGGTGGCATTCCTAGTTATACATCATTATTATTATTATGGGGATTATTTATAAGTGTATGGTATACACTTTATACTGCTTAGTTGCAACTCTTTCATCATATTCTATTTTACTGCACTTCCTGAGATATGGAGTTAATTGTATGTTGGTCATAGTTACATTATTGATCTATAAAGCGGGTTGTGCAACGTAACACAAGTCAGTGACCCTTATTCAATTCACTTTTTCTCATGAGTTTTCCACCAGAAGACAAATTTTCATCCTGCGCAAAAAATAACTTTTCAGCAATTGAGAAAGTAATAGAAGGAAGGTAAAATTTAACAGTAATTTTTTGCATGGTTTCCAGCAGTATGCGCCTGCACAGTAGTGGAGGAGTGGATGTGATTGGGCTTAGCTATTTCTGATTCCGGGCTCAGCTATATGAGATTCGATCAGAGAGAGATCTGTCTATTGGTTGATTTGCCTCCAAAATCACTAGATGTATGGACACTAGAGTTGGGCCGAACGGTTCGCCTGCGAACGGTTCCATGCGAACTTCCGTGGTTCGCGTTCGCGTCCCGCAGGCGAACTTTTGCGGAAGTTCGGTTCGCCCCATAATGCACCATGAGGGTCAACTTTGACCCTCTACATCACAGTCAGCAGGCCCAGTGTAGCCAATTAGGCTACACTAGCCCCTGGAGCCACTCCCCCCCTACTAAAAGGCAGGCAGCGGCGGCCATTACGGTCACTCGTGTGCTGCCTGCGTTAGTGAGAGTAGGGCGAGCTGCTGCAGACTGTCTCTCATAGGGAAAGATTAGTTAGGCTTAGCTTGTCCCTGGCTGCATACCTGTTCTGTTGCATACCTGTTCTGTGAACCCACCACTGCATACCTGTTCTGTGAACCCACCACTGCATACCTGTTCTGTGAACCCACCACTGCATACCTGTTCTGTGAACCCACCACTGCATACCTTTTCTGTGAACCCACCACTGCATACCTGTTCAGTGAACCTGCCACTGCATACCTGTACTGTTCAGTGAACCCGCCACTGCATACCTGTTCTGTTCAGTGAACCCGCCACTGTATACCTGTTCTGTTCAGTGAACCCGCCACTGCATACCTGTTCTGTTCAGTGAACCCGCCACTGTATACCTGTTCTGTTCAGTGAACCCGCCACTGCATACCTGTTCTGTTCAGTGAACCCGCCACTGTATACCTGTTCTGTTCAGTGAACTCGCCACTGCATACCTGTTCTGTTCAGTGAACCCGCCACTGTATACCTGTTCTGTTCAGTGAACAGTTTGGTGTGTCAGTGTGAAGCAGTACCTTAATTACACTACCTGATTGATGTATACACATGCAAGATGTTTTAAAGCACTTTAGGCCTGTCATTTAGCATTCAATATGATTTCTGCCCTTAAAACGCTGCTTTGCGCCAAATCCAGATTTTTCCTGGGGACTTTTGGCGTGTATCCCACTCCGCCATGCCCCCCTCCAGGTGTTAGACCCCTTGAAACATCTTTTCCATCACTTTTGTGGCCAGCATAATTTTTTTTTTTCAAAGTTCGCATCCCCATTGAAGTCTATTGCGGTTCGCGAACTTTAACGCGAACCGAACCTTTCGCGAAAGTTCGCGAACCCGGTTCGCGAACTTAAAATCGGAGGTTCGGACCAACTCTAATGGACACCTTAAAGAGAACCAGAGATGAAGCACCCTCTTGTATTTTACCTTATAAATCAGTGGGAACTTGACAGTAAACACTTAATCTGCTCTTTGTTTCATTGTTCTCTGTTTAATCCAGGCGCGGAGCTAGGGGGGGTCGGGGTAGGTCAAGTGCCCCCGGGCACCGGGTCCCTAAGGGCGCCCAGCTGAGCTGATTTTTTTTTTTTTTCTGCGGAGGGGAGCAGCGCAGAGAAGAGAAGAGGGAGAGCTATGCGGACGGTGGAGAAGGGGGCCATCTCCCCCCCTTCTCTCACCTTAGGGCTCTCCCTCCCTCCATCGCTGTCCCCTCCGTTATTGTCCGGGTGCTGGCGCAGCGGGCGGGACTCACCTCCGTCTCGCTCCAGCGCCGGCCGGAAGTTCGGATCCCGCAGCCGCTGCTCTGGTCTGGACTAGACCAGAGTAGCGGCAGATCCATCCGCGCTGCGACGAGACGGAGGTAAGTTCCGCCCGCCGCTGCCAGCACCCGGACATTAATGGAGGGGACAGCGAGGGAGAGAGAGCAGCTCTCCCTCTTCTCTGCGCTGCTCCCCTCCTGCTGGGGAGGCAGGGAGGGGGACACCTGGCTACCTACTCTGGGCATATATACCCCTGGCTACATCTACTGGGCATATATACCCCCTGGCTACATCTACTGGGCATATATACCCCTGGCTACATCTACTGGGCATATATACCCCTGGCTACATCTACTGAGCACATATACCCCTGGCTACATCTACTGGGCACATATACCCCTGGCTACATCTACTGGGCATATATACCCCTGGCTACATCTACTGGGCATATATACCCCTGGCTACATCTACTGGGCATATATACCCCTGGCTACATCTACTGGGCATATATACTCCCTGGCTACATATACTGGGCATATATACCCCCTGGCTACATATACTGGGCATATATACCCCTGGCTACATATACTGGGCATATATACCCCCTGGCTACATATACTGGGCATATATACCCCCTGGCTACATATACTGGGCATATATACCCCTGGCTACATCTACTGGGCATATATACCCCTGGCTACATCTACTGGGCATATATACCCCCTGGCTACATCTACTGGGCATATATACCCCCTGGCTACATCTACTGGGCATATATACCCCCTGGCTACATATACTGGGCATATATACCCCCTGGCTACATATACTGGGCATATATACCCCCTGGCTACATATACTGGGCATATATACCCCCTGGCTACATATACTGGGCATATATACCCCCTGGCTACATGGACTGGGCATATATACCCCCTGGCTACATATACTGGGCATATATACCCCTGGCTACATATACTGGGCATATATACCCCCTGGCTACATGGACTGGGCATATATACCCCCTGGCTACATGGACTGGGCATATATACCCCCTGGCTACATATACTGGGCATATATACCCCTGGCTACCTACTCTGGGCATATATACCCCTGGCTACATATACTGGGCATATATACCCCCTGGCTACATGGACTGGGCATATATACCCCCTGGCTACATGGACTGGGCATATATACCCCCTGGCTACATATACTGGGCATATATACCCCCTGGCTACATATACTGGGCATATATACCCCTGGCTACATATACTGGGCATATATACCCCCTGGCTACATGGACTGGGCATATATACCCCCTGGCTACATATACTGGGCATATATACCCCTGGCTACCTACTCTGGGCATATATACCCCTGGCTACATATACTGGGCATATATACCCCCTGGCTACATATACTGGGCATATATACCCCCTGGCTACATATACTGGGCATATATACCCCCTGGCTACATGGACTGGGCATATATACCCCTGGCTACATATACTGGGCACATATACGCCTGACTATATATACCGGGCACATATTATTCTCCTGGCTACATATACTGGGCATATATACCCCTGGCTACATATACTGGGCACATATACCTCTGGCTACATATACTGGGCACACATATCCCTGCCTACATATACTGGGCACATATACCCCTGGCTACCTGTTCTGTGGACATCTCTACCCCTGGCTACCTGTTCTGGGGACATCTATACCGCTGGCCACCTATTCTGGGGACATCTATACCGCTGGCCACCTATTCTGGGGACATCTATACTGCTGGCCACCTATTCTGGGGACAACTATAGACCTGGGGCTACCTATTTTTGGGGAACCACGTCAGATTGAGTGTATTTTGGAGAACTGCTGCCAGGTGAGAGGTGTCTACCATATTAAGGGGGCATTCTACCTATTTATGTGAAATGCTGTCTATTTATGTGACTCATGACTGCTGAATTTGTCTTGTTGGGGGCCTCATGGTTACTGAATTTGTCTTGTTGGGGGCCTCGTGATTTGTTGGGGGCCTCAAGATCGCTGAATTTGTCTTGTTGGGGGCCTCATGATTGCTGAATTTGTCTTGTTGGGGGCCTCATGATTGCTAAATTTGTCTTGTTGGGGGCCTCATGATTGCTGAGTTGGTTATGTTGGGGGTCTCATGATTGCTGAATTTGTCTTGATGGGGGGGGGGGCTCATGATTGCTGAATTTGTCTTGGAACATGCTGGAAGGTACATACTGAGGGAGGGTGGGTGAGCGTGAGCCTGCTAACCTCCATATACATTTGGCTCCACCCATAACCACGCCCACATTTATTATGTGACCACGCCCCTTTTTGGTGCGCGCAACCTTGACTTTGGGGGGCGCATTAATAGTCTTTGTCCCCGGGCGCTGAAAACCCTAGCTACGCCTCTGGTTTAATCTGACTGTTATCACCTCTGATAAGAATCCCCGACTGAGCACTCAGTCTGGCTTTGCTACTGAAAGATTATAGCTGAGTCTGTCTTCTCTGGTGTCTTTTCAAGCCCAAGCCTGCCCCCTTGTAGCTCTGCTATAATGACTCAGCTATAATCATTCCCGGCAAAGCCAGACTGAATGCTCAGTCCGGGATTCTTATCACAGCTGATAACAGACACTTTTAGCAGTGAGGATGAAACAGAGAACATGGTAAGTGTTTTCTCTAATGTTCTTACTGATATATATGGTAAAATACACAAGGGTGCTTCGTCTCTGGTTCCCTTTAAGTCTTCTCCTAGGAGAAAACTTTTTGTCTTCTGTTTAAAATAACTTTTCAGCATTCTGCAACTGAAAAAGTACTGTCAAAGTTATCATTAGTACTAGCTGATAATCTGGCGTTGCACGGGAATGTAATTGGTTGTTGGCTCTGCCCACTTTTTGTAACCTTGACACACAGTCACTGTCAATGACTTGGTTTGTGAGTTTTGGGGTCCTTGGCATCAATAATTTAAATGTTCCCACTGAAATGAAGCAAATCTGATTGGCTGTTTATGGCTCCATCCCATTTTGTGAATATGAACCCGAGTCACGCAATGACCGACTATATCAGGCACCAGGCACTGTAAGAATGGCAGCAATTAAAATATTCCCCTTGAAAATCAATAGGTGAATTTTAATTGGCTGTGTAGGCTCCACCCACTTTCCTAAATATTAATCTCAGCCACCCAGGGACCAACTGTGCCGAGTTTGAGAACCCTGTCATTAACAGTGGAAAAATGGCTGCAGTTTACATTTTTCCTTGTAAAAAAATTGGTTGTTTTTTGGCTTTGCCCACTTTTTGTAACCTTCACACAGTTACTCAATGACCAAGAATGTGAGCTTTGGGGTCCTTGGCACCAATCTGTTTGGCTGTTTGTGTCTCCGCCCCTATGCTGTATTTGAACCCCAGTGACCCAATGATCCACTGTAGTAGGGTTGAGGCCTCTGCTATTAACAGTGTAAGAATGGCAGTAATTTAAATTTTCCCCTTGAAAAACAATAGGGGAATTTTGATTGGCTGTTGTAGGCTCTACCTACTTTCCTGAATATTAATTCCAGAACCTGTCTCCACTTTACCGTCAACAGCCTCCCAGCGGCGATCGCCGCTAGGAGACTGTTAGATGAGGATAAATTGCCATTTATTTACTCCATTCAGCACTGCGATCTAAGGCAGTGCTGTACTGGGGACAGCCGTGTGATATGGCTGTCCCCCTGGTAGGCTCAGGGGTGATCCGCTGTTATAGGCTGAAGCCTATGACAGCAAATCAAAGTGATTGGCTGGCGGGGGGAGGGATGGAGAGGGTACAAAAAATATAATAAAGTGTGTATTTTTATTTAAAAAATAAAGAAAAATAAATATTTACTATAAAATAAACAAACATTGGGGGAGCAAAAAGACCCCACCAACAGATAGCTCTGTTGGTGGGCAGAAAAGGGGGGGGGAATCACTTGTGCCCTGAGTTGTACGGCCCTGCAGCAAGGCCTTAACCTTCAGGTGACCGCGTCACACCGATTGGCGTAAAGTCCGGGGGGCGGGGATTTGCAGGAGATCTCGGCACGCGCATCTCCGCTTGGATGACAGAACTCCGCTCCGTCATCCGTCTTCCAGCAGTGATCGCTGCTAGGAGACTGTAGACGGCGAAACGTCTATTAACACAGTACAGCGCTGCGATCTACAGCAGCACTGTACTGGGGACAGCCATGTGACATGGTTGCCGCCTATAGAGGCTCAGCAGTGATCGGCTGTCATATGACAGCTGATCACAGTGATTGGCTGGCGGGGGGAAGGAGGGCGGGGACTATAAAAAAAATAGACATTTTTATTATAAAATAAATACAATACATATTTGCTAAAAATAAATAAATAAACATCCTGGGAGCTATCCTTGCCCACCAACAGAGATCTTTGTTGGTGGACAGACAAGGGGGGGGGGGGGGGGGGGGGAATCACAGTGACTTATTTTGTGAAAAATCGTCTGGTCTTTAGGGGAATTTAAGCCCGTGGACCTTAAGTGGTTAAAATATTTTTTCAACATTTTGAAAACTAAAAAGTATGAAAAAGTTGGTGAAAAAGTACTATCAAAATTATTTTGAGTATTTTCTTGCTTGCTGGTGATTTAAAGGGTATTTTTTTGACAAGTTGTGAAAATATCACCTAGAAGAAAACTCAGGTGAAAAACTTAATTGCATATGAGCCCATGGCCCATAAGCAATTCACTTTTTCACCTGAGTTATCTCCTAGGAGATATTTTCATACCTTGTCAATAAAATGCCCTTTAAAGCGGGAGTGTCACCATAAAAATCAAATTTCAACAGCAACTGGTCTGAGTGTATTAAGTGATAAAGATGCTAATCCTGCATTCAAAACTTTCAAAACGTTTTCTGCATTGGCCCTTTAGTAGTCAGTGCCAAAGAATTGCATGCTGGGGGTTCTTTTTATCTATAATCTATTCCTCCTCTTCCCTTTATTTCCCTGCCAGCCTCTTATCTGAAATATAATCCCCTACTCACTTGTGTTTACAAGCAAGGCTGAGGCGACTCAGCGATTGGAGGAGACAAGAAAAAAAGTAAAGGGCAGAAATGACATCAGGATTTAGCCTTAACTGTGGGCAAAAGACATGGCCCCCACTCGGAACAGAATTCTCATCTTTTTCTATATAACATTCACTGAAATCAAAACATGGACAGTATGATACATGTTATGTAAGTAGGTCAAGTATTTATCTACTTATATATGTGTTTTTTTCCCTGGCATAGTATGGCTGATCCTACCGCTTTAAATCCACAGTAAACAAGAAAAAACACACAATCTCTTTTTGATTGTACTTTTACTACTACTTTTGGTATTTTTGTGAAATGCTTAAAAGTTATTTTAAAGAGAAGATTAAAAATTTTCTCCTAGGAGAAAACTCAGGTGAAAAAGGGAATTGCATCGGGGCCCATGTGTGTGAACCACAACATTTCACTAATGAGCATGGCTGTGACCACGAACAGATGTGACTCTATGGGTGCCCCGCCTGTCTACAGCCAGTACCAAGTGAGTACTAACAAGCACCCGGCCAGAGCAGGATTATCCACCAGGCAACCAAGGCAGGTGCTTAGGGCCTAGTCGGTGTCAAAGGGCTCCCCTCCTGCCTTCTTTGACCTCTCTCCACTTCAGCTTACCAAAAGGATTACAAAGGGGGCCTCAAATCTACTTCCTTGCCTAGGGCCCCATTACATCTTAACCACTTCACCCCAAAGCGGTTTTTACCCAAAGGCTAGGTTTCCACTTGTGCGCCGGCATACGTCTTGCGGGACGAGATGCCGGCACAGTTGCTGCCTCTCGCAGCCGAATCCCTCTAGCTGCGCTATGCGCGGCTATGGGATTCGGTCAGTCCCGTACCAAATTATGGTGCAGGGCCTCAGATTTTTCCCCGGCCACAAATTCGGATGGCTTACATAGACTCCTATAGGCTGCTGAAATCCATCCGAATTCATGGGCGGGGAATTGGCCTGGATTCGCAGCAGTGGAAACCTAGCCCAACGGACAAGAGCAATTTTCACCATTCAGTGCTCATCCCTTTCATTTGCCAATAGCTTAATCACTACTAATCACCATGAAATGATCTATATCTTGTTCTTTTTCACCACCAATTGGGCTTTTTGGGGTTGATATTTGTTTTCAGTAATTACTTTATTTTCTATGCATTTTAAAGGGAAAAACAAGGAAAAAATGAAAAAATACACTATTTCTCCAATTTCATCCCCTATAGTTTTAATATAAACACTGCTACTGTGCATAAGACCCACATATTTCATCTGCCTATTTGTTCTGGTTATCACAAGATTTGAATTATGTCCCTAGTACAAAGTATGGTGACAATATAGTATTTGGAAATAAAGGTGTATTTAGAGTTGAGCTGAAATTTTCGTAATTTCGCATTACTATAATTACGCATGCGAAATTTGCTATTACGATGCGAAATTAGCGTAGCGAAATTGCCATTAAAATCGTAATTGAAAATACCGTAAGCGTAATTTTCAACGCGAAATTTCGCGTTTCGTTCATGCCGTAATTTCGCATTAAACGCTACCGTAATTTCGCCTTAAACCGTAACGCTCCGTATAATATAAAAAAGCCGCCGACTTTAAGGGTTAATAGCAAAGCCCCCTTAAATGCTAAGAGCCTCAAATTTGGAGAATATATTAAGGAGATCAGGAGGAATAAGAGGAAATTTTTTTTTTCAAAAAGACCTTATAGTTTTTGAGAAAATCGATGTTTTAAAGTTTCAAAGTAAAAATGTATACATTTAAAAACCCGCCGACTTTAACAGTTAATAGCAAAGCCTGCTTAAAGTTTAGGAACACCAAATTCCTAGGGTATATTAAGGGGATCAGTGGAAATAAGAGGAAAAAAAAATATTTCAAAAAGACCTTATAGTTTTTGAGAAAATCGATTTTTAAGTTTCAAGGGCAAAAATGTCTTTTAAATGCGGAAAATGTCCGTTTTTTTTGCACAGGTAACAATAGTGTATTATTTTCATAGATTCCCCCAAGTGGGAAGAGTTTTACTTACTTCGTTCTGAGTGTGGGAAATATAAAAAAAAAACGACGTGGGGTCCCCCCTCCCAGACGTCTTTAACCCCTTGTCCCCCATGCAGGCTGGGATAGCCAGAATGCGGAGCACCGGCCGCGTGGGGCTCCGCACCCTGACTATACCAGCCCGCATGGTCCATGGATTGGGGGGTCTCGGAAGGGGAGGGGCAGCCAAGCTTTCCCCTCCCCCTCCGAGCCCTTGTCCAATCCAAGGACAAGGGGCTCTTCTCCACCTCCGATGGGCGGTGGAGGTGGAGGCCGCGATTTCCTGGGTGGGGGGTTCATGGTGGAATCTGGGAGTCCCCTTTAAAAAGGGGTCCCCCAGATGCCCACCCCCCCTCCCAGGAGAAATGAGTATAGAGGTACTTGTACCCCTTACCCATTTCCTTTAAGAGTTAAAAGTAAATAAACACACAAACACATAGAAAAAGTATTTTAATTGAACAAAAAACATAACCACGAAAAAAGTCCTTTAATATTCTTAATTAACCATTAATACTTACCTGTCCCTTTAAATAAATGATCCCACGCAATATCCTCAGCAATGTTCTATCAGTTACAATGTAACAAAGTTATTACAATGTAACAACTTTGTTACATTGTAACTACGCCGCACCCGACGTCACTCACTGCCGCCGCCGCCTCCGCGTCTGTGCTGCAGGACCCGACAGATCTCGAAAGCATCTTTGTATTTGGGCTCCAAGGAGCCCCATTGGTCCTTAGCAGACCAATGGGGTTCCTTCTGATTTGAAGGAACCCCATTGGTCTGCTAAGGACCAATGGGGCTCCTTGGAGCCCAAATACAAAGATGCTTTAGAGAGCTCTGAGCTATATAGCTCAGAGCTCTGTCGGTCCGTGCAGGACGCTAAGTCCCCGCGGCTCCGCTGCCCTCCCCGCCTCTCCCACATGTCACCCACATGTCACCCACATGTGGGTGACATGTGGGTGACAGATGTGGGCGGGGTGGACAGCGGGAGCTGCGGGGACTTAGCGTCCTGCACGGACGCCTATGCGGCGGCTGAGCGGCGAGTGGCGTCGGGTGCGGCGTAGTTACAATGTAACAAAGTTGTTACATTGTAATAACTTTGTTACATTGTAACTGATAGAACATTTCCGAGGCTATTTCGAGGGATCATTTATTTAAAGGGACAGGTAAGTATAAATGGTTAATTAAGAATATTAAAGGACTTTTTTCGTGGTTATGTTTTTTGTTCAATTAAAATACTTTTTCTAAGTGTTTGTGTGTTTATTTACTTTTAACTCTTAAAGGAAATGGGTAAGGGGTACAAGTACCTCTATACTCATTTCTCCTGGGAGGGGGGGTGGGCATCTGGGGACCCCTTTTTAAAGGGGACTCCCAGATGCCACCATGAACCCCCCCCCCAGGAAATCGCGGCCTCCACCTCCACCGCCCATCGGAGGTGGAGAAGAGCCCCTTGTCCTTGGATTGGACAAGGGCTCGGAGGGGGAGGGGAAAGCTTGGCTGCCCCTCCCCTTCCGAGACCCCCCAATCCATGGACCATGCGGGCTGGTATAGTCAGGGTGCGGAGCCCCACGCGGCCGGTGCTCCGCATTCTGGCTATCCCAGCCTGCATGGGGGACAAGGGGTTAAAGAGGTCTGGGAGGGGGGACCCTACGTCGTTTTTTTTTTAATATTTCCCACACTCAGAACGAAGTAAGTAAAACTCTTCCCACTTGGGGGAATCTATGAAAATAATACACTATTGTTACCTGTGCAAAAAAAACTGACATTTTCTGCATTTAAAAGACATTTTCGCCCTTGAAACTTAAAAATCGATTTTATCAAAAACTATAAGGTCTTTTTGAAAAAAAAAATTTCCTCTTATTCCCACTGTTCCCCTTAATATACCCTGGGAATTTGGTGTTCCTAAACTTTAAGCAGGCTTTGCTATTAACCGTTAAAGTCGGCGGGTTTTTAAATGTTTACATTTTTCCTTTGAAACTTTAACATCGATTTTCTCAAAAACTATAAGGTCTTTTTGAAAAAAAAAATTTTCCTCTTATTCCTCCTGATCTCCTTAATATATTCTCCAAATTTGAGGCTCTTAGCATTTAAGGGGGCTTTGCTATCAACCCTTAAAGTCGGCGGCTACCTAACATTGATACATGCGTCAACTTTTCCGCTTCGGGAGCATGACCATACGCATTAATTTCGTAATAACCGGTGCAATGCGAAAATTACGCGAAAAATTACGCTTACGCGAAATTTCACGAAATCCTTCTTCATTACGATTATGTACTTACGGCCATAAACGTAATTACACTAATTACGCGAAATTTCGCGAAATCGTAATTACTCCATTACGCTCATCTCTAGGTGTATTTTTTCTTTAGCTTTTTTTTCACTATTTTCACATGTATGCGCACAGGAATGCACGGGCGGGAGCGTGCACAGCGGCAGCAGCACTGTCTGGCTCATAAAAACGTCCTGGAGCCATTAAGAGGCTCTAGCAGGAAGTTTTTATAAGTCAGCTTGCCATTAAGTGGTTAAACTATCTCTGAAACCAGCAGGTACAGGAAAGCAGCTGACATGTGGTGGAACCCCTGTGAAAGAGCCCTTATGCATATCAATGGCATAGATCAAGGTGTAGTTCCTTTTTTGTGCAAGTTTGTGTTTGCAAATCTATTGCATTTAAAATTCCAGTGGCAGGGCTGCTTATGTTTGCGTGTCACGTGCGATTCATGTTTTCAATGCAGTCAATGGAAATTAGGAAATTTTGCCTAAAATTACTATTCTGCAAGAAAAAAACGCATGCGACTTTGAATTCAATTAGATGGATTTTAATGTAAATTATCATTATTGATTTTCAGTGAAAAATCGGACTGCAAACTTAAAGACTGCAAAATCGGACTGCAAACTTAACTTTTCATATTTTTATTTTCAGTTATATAGTTTTTTTTTATAACATTGCATCATTCTCTAATATTTGCAGTTTATACACTACACAGCATTCTAAATGATTTTACAGAGCAGGCCAGTGAACTTTTGAACTGTTCTCTGCAGGGAAAAAAAAAGATAGAGACACTTGAGATAATAAGCTTCAGAGGACAGAGCGCTCTGTGACTTTGAAAGTCGTGGGGCTCAGTGGCTCTTTTGCATAGATAACAACTGGAGTTTCTTAGCTATTCCTGTACTGGAAACAATATTAGACTTATATCTCTGCTCCTAATGTTTTATTTCTTAGCTGTACTACACAACCAATTCATTATATCATAATAATTTTTTTTTCGCTTCAGTGTCTCTTTAAGAAGCACATATTAAAATTTCAAAAAATGTGCACAAATACACATTAAAAAAAAACCCAAATCGCAAACACAGAATCCTGCATGAGGAAAATCCCATGCTTTTTTTTTCACAAGGAGGACATGTGTGACTGTGAACGGCCCCTTAGGTCGGTGACCCACTAGAAATTACTGATCGCAGTCGCAATCGCTCAGCATTTTTTCTAGCATTTTGCAAAGCGATTTCATCAGTTATTCCCAGAGTTTTTGTAGCAATCTTATTTTAATGCTAGCAATTGCAAAAGCAATTACAATCAGCGATTTTGTCGTATTGCAGTTCTGCAAGGGATTATAGGTAATGATGATTGTAATGTGCCAATTACGATTTTGTGAAATGTCACGTAATTTTCGTAATTACAATTACGATCGTAATGCAAAAATTGTAAATACGAAAAATTATGTGAAATCTAGCGTAATTTCGACTAAACGTGAATTTTTGTAATTATGATCATTTTTTCATAAGTATGATTATTTTCATGACAAAATTTGGGGAAATACAAACATTTTTGAAATTACGAGTATTTTTCGGGACAAATCTTCATGTAAAACACGAAATTACGATTTCGTGTCACCCGAAGTTTTGTGTTATTCTCTTGTTTTACAAGAAATTACAAGTAACACGAATTTAAACATGAAATTACAATTTCATGCAAAATTACAATGCGAAATTATGAATTATGCAATTATGAATTTTCTGATAATTATTAATTACAATTTTGTGTCATACTTCCAAATTTCATGTCGTAAGAAAACACAAAACTTCAGTATATCACTAAGCTGGAGGTTTATGGGTAGTACAAGAGACACAAAATTGCATTGCAATCGCTGTGCATAGCGATTTAGAAACAATTTTGCAGCGATCCTATACCTAACATTGAAACGGGATCGCTAGCAAATTAGTGATTGTGATTTAGACAAATCGCAATTCCTCCAGTGGCCTCACCTCAATCCACTTTCACTGGCGTAGTAATTTTTTGAAAATTTGGCGATTCCTAGAAAGCATAAATCGGTGCCTAAAGCGCTCTTGTGGGTCCTCGGCCCTAGTGTCTTCAACTATTTTGCAGCTCAGCTGTAGGGTCTACACATTACGTAGGTAAATTCGGAGAGGTGAAAGATTTTAAGAATGATTTTAAGATTCCCTATACATTCATTGGAATTTCATGAACATCCGTTTTAGGACGAGACACATGTAGGGAACGTGACTGTGGACTCCTAGCAGTTACATTTTTATGAGGATAATTATTTCTTTGGCGTTGTTTCGACAAGTCGTTAACGTCTGTTCTTGATGAATTTATTGGGACTTCCAGTTCTGTAGTAGTTCCAGCAAGAGAACTCTCTGTGATACCGAAGGCAAAGGCATTTCAAAGAATCCAAGCATGTGCAATGGTCCAGCTCGGAGTTACGTATGGATTTACCACTTGTGTCCACAAAATGATCCCCTATTATTTCCTAGTCCCTATTAGGGAATAGGAAAGGCTTGAGAAAGGAGCTCGTAGGCTTTGTTCACATATAAAATCAAAATCGCTGATGCCAGCGATTTTTTTTTACGTTTTTTTCCCCTCTCGGCGCTCCAAAGTGCACTACGATTTTGTACAAAGCACTTTTGCAGAGTTATCCATTTTTTTTCCACTTCCTGGTGTCAGTCAGGAAGTGAACTTTTTCACCCGGAAATGAATAAATACAACGGGCTTGATTCACAAAGCGGTGCAAACTGTTTAGCACGGGTGTGCTAAACAGTTAGCACGTGGAGTGCTTTTTGCGGACTTTTGCGCGCAAAGTGCATCGATTCGCGCAATTGCGGACTTTTGCGCGCGCAATTCGCCAATTGTGCGCACAAAAGTCCGCTATCGTGCGATTAGCGGCACCCTTGCAAAAGTCAGCGAAAAGCACTTCACATGCTAACTGTTTAGTACACCCGTGCTAAACAGTTTGCACCGCTTTGTGAATCAAGCCCAATGTATTTATTCATAAAAGCGCGAACACAATCACCGGATAAAGCAATTTGTGAGCGTTTTGCGCTTTTCCTATACCTTCCATTGTAGCAAAATAACCCAGAAAATGGCACAGTGGAAAGTGGAGTGCTGAGCGGAAAGACTAAACACGCTGATATGAACTGTCCCATAAGGAATCATTGCACAAGCGCTTTTAAGGCGATTTTCAAAATTGCCCGCACTCAAACAAAAACAAAAAAACGCAAAACACCCTAGGTGTGAACAAGCCCTTACCAATGCTCCGAAACATCACCATGTATGTTCCTATTCCCAAAATAAAAGAGCATTAAATATGAAGATGGTGCCAGCAGCGTCTCTCTTTCACTAAAGCATTTGGGCTTAAAGAGAATCTGTATTGTTAAAATCACACAAAAGTAAACATACCAGTGCGTTAGGGGACATCTCCTATTCCCTTCTGTCACAATTTCGCCGCTCCCCGCCGCATTAAAAGTGGTTAAAAACAGTTTTTAAAAGTTTGTTTATAAACAAACAAAATGGCCACCAAAACAGGAAGTAGGTTGATGTACAGTATGTCCACACATAGAAAATACATCCATACACAAGCAGGCTGTATACAGCCTTCCTTTTGAATCTCAAGAGATCATTTGTGTGTTTCTTTCCCCCTGCATCTCTCATGCACTGAAGTTTCAGGCTGCTCTTTTCTTCCTGCAAACAGCTTTGCCATTGTCTGTAATTCCTCACTATGTGAAAGCCCAGCCAGCTCAGAGGACGATTTATCCAGCTTGTAAAAGATAAGAGAGAAGAGAGAAGCTGCTCTAATCTAAATAACACACAGGCAGTGTGCATAGAGAGGCCTGGAAGGGGGAGTTCATAGCAGAACCACAACACTGAAGAACTTGGCAGCCTTCCAGACACAGGCTGACAAGTCTGACAAGAGAGAGATAAGTTGATTTATTACAGAGACTGTGATAGTACAAAGTGCTGCAGTAAGCCAGAACACATTACAATAGATTTTGGAACTTGTAGGATGATAAAACACAGGATGCAATTTTTGTTACGGAGTCTCTTTAAAGAGGAGCTGTTAGGTATAAAGTCTCAGAGAAAATAAACACATATATCAGTAGCTAAAGATTGGCTGTACTTACATTACATATGCATTTCACTGTCCACGTTTGGATTTCACAGAATTTGTATATAGTATATGCAGAGATAGATGCTCCTGACAGCTCATGGCAGGTTCCATGTTTTTCTGTCAAATGTGTCGTCATGTCCTGCCTGCTTCCTGATCACAGATAAGCTCGTACTTGAACAACACAGTGTGCAGTGAATATTAATGAGCCATGTGGCTAGGAACAATAGCTGACTCCTGCAGTGTACTCTGCCCGGAGATTTATCAGTGCTACGCGCTGGACTGATTACAAGCTGCTGTAACGTCTCATTAGCAGCCGAGGGGAGGGCCCCAGAATGCTTTGCAGTATAGTATGGGTTTTGGGTTTTAACAGCCTTACTGATAAGCACACATCAAAGGTAACTGAGATTTTTATCTTCACTAATGGCTTTTGGGCTTCCTTCTAAACTGTTTAACACAGGAGAATAGAGGTTTAAATTAGCTTCTGCAGCCTGACAGTTACTCTTTAAAGAGACACTGTAACAAAATTTTGAGCCTTATTTTTTCTATTCTATAAGTTCCTATACCTGTTCTGATGTGGTCTGTCTTACTGCAACCTTTTCTAGTTGCACTGTCTCTGTAATAAATCTTATCTTCTTTCCTCTGTCGTGTCTGTCGGCAAGAGGCTGGAATGTGTGGAATGTGCAGCACTGCTTGTCATTGGCAGAAGCTTTACACACCCCCTCCAAGCTCTGCATGAATCCACACAGTAAGCTGTTCTCAGCCTATGATACTCTGGTTAGAAGCCAGTCATTTGTTTGTAAACACTGCCTAAAACTGTTAATTACAAGCCAGGATTGCAGCAGGGAGTGACAGAAACAGCACAGAGGGGCACAGGGGAACATAAGGAATAGAATGGTATGCTTTTTATTGTATGAATATTAGAGTACAGATTCTCTTTAAAGGGAACCAGAGAGGAATGTTGTTAAAAAATAGAACAGGCTTTTATACATACCTGGAGCTTTTTCTAGCCCCATAAGCCTGGATCGCTCCCACGCCGCCATCCTCCGCTTCCTGTATCGGCGGTACCGGGTCCCGTCACTTCCGGCGTACGCGGCCAATAGTCCGCATCACAGGGGCTCCCTCCATACCCGTACGCATGAGGCTGCGCAGTAGGCAGCCTCATGCATACGTATATGGAGGGAGCCCCGCGTGATGCGGACATTTGGCCGCGTCTGCTGGCCGACTGGCCGACTCGTGGCAATGACAGGACCCGGTACCGGCGGATCTAGGCAGCAGAGGACGGCGGTGTGGGAGCGATCCGTGCGCATGGGGCTGGAGTAAGCCCCAGGTATGTATAAAAGCTCCCCCCCCAACGTCTCTGGTTCCCTTTACGTGCTGTGTGGTCCTTGCTGAGGCACGTCATTTCCTTTGAGTTACTGCTGATGAGCTCCTCTACATTTCCTCCTTTCAAGTATTATGTAATCAAGTGTAGATTAGAGCAGATGTCACCTTCAACCAATTTCTGGGGAACGGGAAAACGGCGGAAGGGGGTGGGGTCAAGCTCCAATGCGGTCCCTGGGCAAAAGTAACTTGAGATCACCTCCCGCCCCCTTATAGCAAATTTATTCTCCATGGTCCCCAGGCACTGCCATAGGGCCCTCCCTCAACTGCAGTATTAGCTCTTTTTTGGTCCTGTGCTGGTAACGATCACTTCTATAAAAGCTTTGAATGATAATACTCATTAACAAGCTGTTCCCCATCCCCATCTTGCACCCCTGATGCTGTGTTGTTCTTATCAGTGTGCCGTATCAACTGTTATGTATAGAGTGCTTGGGGGTGCCCCATGTACAACCTGCACAGGGCCCATAGCTCTTTAGCTACGCCACTGAGCAGTAGTCAGTGGCAGTGGGGCCCCGGGCAGTGAGAGTTCCCGGGGCCCCAGGCTGGCTCATGCACCATTGTTTTTAATTATTGTAGTATCCCATGCAGTTTAGTTAGGAGGGGGGCAGATGAGAGGGAATATCCTGCACGCTGGTGCCCCCTGCTGGTCATATAGCCATTGTCTATATGCAACTGAAGCCCTCTCCAACTAATTGGCTGACTTGCTCAGCTTCTGCTTGATTATCCCTGCAAGCTAGGTGTATTATATGTGTGCATTTCTCATTGGCTTATAAGCAGCCTGCAGGCTTTATAAAGCAGCAGAGAACTGTTTGGGAGTGAGTTTCTCCAATTGTGTGTTTGGTAAACTGAGCAGTAGTCAGTTAGACCTGGGGGAAGTGTGTGTGTGTGTGTGTGGGGGGGGGGGGGGGGGGAGGGGGTGTTGGAAGCATTCGGAGGCTTTGGGGCAATTGCTATATGGTAGTGCCAGCCCTGAACAGGAGCAAGGTAAAAACTTTTTTAAAGTGGTCTGAAAGTCAGCATTTCTACTTTGCTCTAATAGATTCCTCACAGCTTTAAAACTACTATCCCAGAATTTTTTTTAGCAGAACATCACTGAAATGGTTAAACAAAGCACTTTGTCCCGCTATTCAGCTTCAAATCTGCACCCAAACTGGAGATAACAGTATCTTTGTTTACATTCCAATGTTGATACATGTGCGTGTAACAAGTAAAAGCACTTTCTGAGCAGCTCTCTCTGCTTCAGGCATACACAGTGCTCGGAACAATTCATTAGAAGATTTTGAAATATAGAGTAAAAAGCAGTTGAAATAAAATGCAATGTCAGCTTTCAGGGCAAGAAAAACTACACTTTGGAAACGTGTAATTTGTAGACAGACAATTTTACTTGTGCACAAAAGCAAATATGATAACTGTATGAATAATACAAAGTAGAAAAGCACATTTTTATTGAATGTTATGTCGGAGTTGCAGACCACTTTAAGTGTCCGATAGTGTAATTTAAAGTAAATGTCAACAAACAAACAAACAGGTACTTACTGTACCTAAGGAGTAGGAAGGCTCTGGGTCTTAAAGAGCTTTCCCGTTCTTCTCCCGGCCCCGCCTTCCAGCGCTATCACTCCCGATAGGTTGAATACTGCTCTGTGCTGCCACAGAAGGCAAAGACGGGTGGCTCAACACTGCGCCTGCGCAATCGCGCTCTCTCACACTCACGCATGCACAGTACTGTCAACACCCTCAATTTCAATTTCTCACTCTCAATTTCTGTCTTTGCTCTATTGCCACTGCCATGTGAACCACAATCAGTTCCGGATATGGCTTTGGTCGCACTTGGCGAAATAAAGATTCTGATTCTGATTCTCAACAGTTACCCAGCCAAAGGTTTGGGTGCAAACTGAACCCTTAGACTATTTTGTAGCCCAGTTGTAGGGTCTACACATTATGTAGATGAAATCGGAGAGGGGAAAGATTTTATGAACGATTTTAAAGGAATCATCAGGCTCTAAGGCCCCCCCCCACCCCCACCCCACCCCCCCACCGATCTACTTGCCAGTGGCTTCCTCCAGCTCGTTCCCAGCTACATGTTCCATGGCGCAGCTCCGCTCGCAGACCGCGGCCCGGTATCCCCTCCGGTACTGAGGTCGACCTCAGGGTTGGCCTTGTACTGCGCCTGCACGGGCGACGCTGCCAATCACTGCCACATCATCCGCGCTGTACTGCGCAGGCACAGTAGTTCTGCACCTGCGCAGTACAACGCGGACAATGTGGCCGTGATTGACAGCGCAACTCGCACAGCACAAGGTCAGCCTCAGTACCGGCGGGGATACCGGGCCGCGGGCTGTGAGCAGAGCTGCGTCGTGGGACATGTCGCTGGGAACGGGCTGGAGGAAGCCACTGGCAAGTAAATCGGGGGCTTTACAGCCTGATAATTCCTTTAAGATTCCCTATCCATTTATTGGAATTTATGAATATCTGTTTTAGGAAGAGACACACCCTCAACAGTTACTCAGCTTTGGGTGCAAATTGAACATGCCGTTAGTGGCAGTTGATGAAACCATCTTTGGAGGTAAATTTTAGGACGTAAAAACTGGCCCAAATATCTCAACACATCCACCAGCATATTCAGAGCCTTGAAATTTTTTGCTTCCATGTAACTGATGAACTCGTCAATCGACTATGACAGTATATATATAGACATACATCAAAATTTCTGTGCACTTAAATGCAATCCGGTCTTTCCAGTCTTCTGTTTTCATGATCGTTCCAAAGGTGCCTCCTTCCCCTTTAATACTGTGGTAGCATGCACCCTTTAGGCAGTTATATTAAATTACCTGCATGTCATCATGTTTGATTAGTTGATTTACATAATTGTAAAAGAATCCCAGCCAAGAACATTTAGGCTGCCTTCCTGTAGTAAAGGTGGTTCTCTTTAGGAATGAAGGAGATGAATCTGGAATGATACCTCGAGGCTACTTGCACACCAAGACGTTGCGTTAGGTGCCACGTTAAGGTCGCATAACGTGCACCTAACACAACGTATGGTGCTGCAAGAGAGGACGGTAGAGTGAGCCACGTTAGGCGGCTCGATTCCTATAATGTCTCCCAGAGTGGCGCTGATTGGCCAGCGGGACCACGTGATGCGGAGCGAGACACTCCGCATCACGTGGTCCCGCCGGCCAATCAGCGCCCGCCAGTGCAGTGAATATTAAGTAGCCATGTGCGCGGCTACTGTAGCTGGCTCTCCCCGCCTCCTCTCCGCCCCCCACTGCGCATGTGCAAACAGTCTAACGCGGCTATAGCCGCTCCAACGCCGTAGCATGCTGCACTTTCCTGACAACGTGCAGCGTTACATGTAACGCAACGTGGGCTGTGTGAACAGCCCACTTGTGTTACATTGCTGTGCGTTGGGGGAGCGTTACAGGCGCACTAACGTGCGCCTGTAACGTCCCTGTGTGTAAGCAGCCGGAGGCTGGTTTGCATTTGTTCAGCCACTGAAACTCTCTTATCTCAGTGCTGCCCGAGGCATGTTACCAGGGTTGGTTATAGCCTTTCTGCTGCCTGAAGTAAACTTTGGAGGATGCGGTGCCTCCTGTAAGGAGTCATATATAACTCATATCATATATACCCCCATAGGCAAACGCAGGGGGGATTACAGATGCTTAGAATCCCCCCTCAGACCAGAGCCGGTGCAGTGTTTGGGAACAGGCACAAGTTAAGATACCAGAATATCTATAGGTATCCTGCAGCTCACTGCACTGCCCCCTTTTTTTCCCTGCTAATGTCGACTTGGAGCAGCAGCGTGTGTACAGAAAATGGAGCAGCAGCATATGTACAGAACATGGAGCAGCTCTGGCCTCTGGGGAATGTAACAGAGCTTTTGCCCTCCCATATACCCCCTATTCTTAAAGTTCCTGTAATAAAAAAAAAGTGAGCTGGGGGTACTTACCTCAGGAGGGGAAAGCCTCTGCAACCCGAAGAGGCTTCCCTCTTCCTCCTCAGTAGAGGAAATCCAGCACTGGGAGCCCCCCAAGATCTCCTTGTCAGTGTGCGCACATGCGCAGTAGAGGCTCTCCACCAGTGGTGGGCCGAAATTTCGCACCGAAATTCGCATTTACACATCATAATTGTAGTGCGAAATTTTAAGGAAAATCGTCATTAATTTCGTATGTAATAATTTTGCATAATTTTCACTCAATTTCGCGAAATTTTGTGCCGACTTTAGCGGTTAATAGCAAAGCACCTATACATGCTATTTTCAAAAAGACCTTGTAGTTTGTTTAGAAAATCGATTTTAAATATGCAAAGAAAAATGGTTTTTAAGCTGTCATTTTTTTTTGTTTAAAAAACATTTTTCCTTTGCTTATTTAAAATCGATTTTCTCAAAAACTACAAGGTCTTTTTGAAAAATTCTTTTTTTGACTTGTACCCACTATGCTCCTTAACATATGTATCAATTTTGGTGCCACTACCATGTATGGGGGCTTTGCTATTCACTGCCAAAATCAGCACAAAATGACGCGAAATTAAGCACAATTTTAGGAGAAATTACGAGTCCCTATACGAAATCAATTGAATTTACGGTACTTATCCGTTAGCCGGGCGCATCCGGCAGGTGGCGCTAATTACTATTCCTCCTCCAGGCCGACATGGATAGTAGGGAAAGATGTAACTCTGGTGGAGTTTTGTCGCCACCTAGAGGATGCGCCCGGCTAACGGATAAGTACCGAATTTACAAATCGTAATTATGTACAATTTTGCGTAATCGTAATTAGCTGATTCCGATCACCACTACTCTCCACTCATGCTCCAGCAGAAACAGCCGAGCCCGATATAGTCCAATCTCCTGCACAAGTGCACTGGTGGTAATTGAACATTTTCAGGTGATAAAAGTGGTACAATTAGCGAGAAGGTTGAAAAGCCCCGCCTTAACGCACCAGAAGGTTGCAAAGTTTTGTCTCCATGAAACTGATGATGAACACATCCATCCACTAGGATCATATATCAATTTCTGCCAACAATTAAGTGCAATCCGGTCTTTCCAGTCATCTGTTTTCATGATTGTTCCAAGGATCCCTCCTTCCCCTTTAATAGTTCAGTGACAATCACCCTTTAGTGGTTATATTAAATTCCCTGCATGTCATTGTGTTTGATTAACTGATTTACATAATCGTAAGAGTATCCCAGCCAGGGACATTTTTTTTTCGTGTGTATTAAAGAGCCTCTGAAGTCTCCCAAAAATGAGGTTTTTACTTTAAAAACCTCATTAACATTATTGCCCCCCTTAAAGCGGAACTGTAGAGTGAAAATAAACACATTCTTTCACTTACCTGGGGCTTCCCCAAGCCCCCAGCAGCCTTCCTGTCCCGCGCCGCTTCTCGACGAGCCTCCGTTCTCCCGCCGACAGCTACCTTCGGTTTTGCCGCTGGGCCTCTGCGCCTGCGCAGCTCTGGCCATGCGTATCCTTTCTTCGCATTCCTCGCTATTGCAGAGGGGAACGCAAAGAAAGCATACGCTTGGCAGGGCTGCGCTGGCCTCGACTTACAAGTCGAGGTACGGGACGGAGCGGCGGCAGGAGAACGGAGGTTCGGGCAGGACCGGCACGGGACAGGACAGCTGGTGGGGGCTTGGGGAAGCCCCAAGTAAGTGAAACAATGTGTTTATTTTCACTCAACGGTTCCGCTTTAAATGCCGCATCCCTGCGGTTGAAAACACCCTAAATCACCCCTAACTCGCTGGCAAAATCCACGACTTTCTTGCGCGTGGACTTTGCTGCTGCCTCTATGCGCATCAATCAACGCTGATCTCCGCCTCTCCCCCGCCCCTCTCAGTGAAGGAAGATTGAGAAAGGCGGGGAGAGGCGGTAATCCGCGCTGATTGACGCACATAGAGGCAGAGCTGCAGCCAAATGCTCTGCCTCTTTGCGGAAGGAGCCATCGATGTACCCCAGAGAGTTTGGGGTGAGTTTTTTTTAGGAATGAAGGACAGGAATCAAGAATCATACTTGAACGCTGGTGTGCATTTGCCTAGCCACTGAAATTCTCTGATCTCAGCACTGCCTGAGGCATGTTACAGCTGATGGCGAGACAGCCAGGGCTGGGCCGAGGCAGAGGCGAGAGAGGCTCCAGCCTCAGGGCGCAGTGTAGGAGGGGGCGCAGGGCGGGGGAGAGGCAGAGGTGAGAGAGGCTTCAGCCTCAGGGCGCAGTGTAGGAGGGGGGCACACAACTCACTCAGCTATCATTCCCCAATTGTGTTTGAAGCAGAGAGAAAAAAGAAAAGGGGATACATGGCAGTGACTGTAAGCCAGATACCTAGAGAGTGAGGGGGGGGGGGAGTTGGAGGCCCTGAAGGCATCTCTTAGTCTAATAGCAATCAGTGTGTGACGGCTCGGGTGGCAGGGATGGAGGGGCGCACTTTGGTGTCTCAGCCTTGGGGGCTGGAGGACCTTGTCCCAGCTCTGGAGTCAACCATATATGCCAGCCAGGCAAGGACGGATCTAGGGGGGGGGGGGGGGGGGGGCAAGCGGGTCTCTTGCCCCAGGCGCAGTTTGTTGAATTCTTAAAAAGGCGGCAAAATTTGGATGGGGAATGGCAGTTTAGGCGATTCGTCCCTGCAGCCAGGTGACCCAAATGCTGGTATCTGCTCCAGCAACCAGTGCTTTTCTTATTGTGGTGCTTCAACAATTCAAGAACAGAGTTCCCTTAATCATCTTAACAGAATAACAAAGCAGCTCAGTGTTACCCAAAACTACTAGGAGAGTATAGGGGACTAAAAGAGACCGAAAAGCCCAAGCCCTTCTACTAAAAAGCCAATGCTCAGTGTAGTTTGCCTTCTTAAATCAGAAGGTATTTGCGATTATTAAGCTTCAAGTGAGCAACCGTCGTTACCCACAATGCATCACTACTGAATATGCAAATCATCTCTTTATGCCGCCGAAAGCCGACACACATTCAGAACCATGTACAGTGAGCCTATAGCTCTTAAAATTTACAGAGCAGAGCACATCAACCCAACATGCAGACAACCTGTTCCGGACTGTTGGTCCTCTTCAGGGCATGGCAGGGATTGATATGGCTGTATGAGATAGGGGCTTGGACCAGAAGAACAGAATACCCAAGCAGCGCGGGATGACCAAAAACTACTAGGTCTCTTTTAGTCCCCTATACTTTCCTAGTGGTTTTGGGCCACCCTGAGCAGCTTGGGTACTATGTTGTTCTGGTCCAAGCCCCTATCTCAATCTCTGCCGGGAATCCCAGTGGTGGTGGTGGTGGTGGTGGTAGTGGTGGGTTAAGCTGTCCACTGGGGGGGGGGGGTGTCAAGGTTAGCGATTAGCTGCCCACTTGGGAGTCAAGGTTAGTTGCCCACAAGGGTGGGTTAAGGTGTTGGGAAACCACTGGGGTGGGTGGGGGTTAAGAGTTCTGTGTGAGAGTAGGGAGAAATTGGGTCATAGTAAAATATTGGTAAATAATATCGATATTTTACTATATGAATGAAGTAGTAGAACAACAGTTAATTTACAGCTTTTTAAACAGGCGCCTTGATCAAATGTACGCAGATCGACGTGCTTCAGACGTGCTTAAGAGTCCCATTTATAGTAATGTCTCATACTCACTAAAGGATGAAACCCTTTGTCTTTGTGGGGAGCGCCACAGCTGGACAAGAGGGATGACGCCCTCTATGCAGTATTCAATAGAAGAAGGAGCTGGCACATCCAAAGTAAATCTTAATTGGTTCCATGTAAACGAATATGGCCAACGTTTCGGAGCCACGTAGGGCCCCTTTATCAAGACAATGTTTGCTTGGAGGCAAAAATCTGCTTGCTGATCCCAGATGATGAGTACACATTGCTGTGTGTGAGTGTTTAGAGAAACCTGACTTCCACTTCCTCTATAGGATTTTCTACACAGCAGCAGACAGATTTTTGCCTCCGAGCAAACATTGCCTTGATAAAGAGGCCCTACATGGCTCTGAAACGTTGGCCATATGCTTTTACATGGAACCAATAAAGATTTGCTTTGGATGTGCCAGCTCTTCTATTGAGTGCTTCAGAGTCCATCGCGTTCCCTACTGCGGGGCCATTAACACCATTCTGCACAAATACGTACTTTAATTATTTCAATCAATTATGAAAATGAGTGATGTTTGGATTGATGAATTGCTCTTATTTTTATCTCTAACAAGCTGGGTGCAACTTGAAAAGGCTCGTCGCCGGTGTGCTTTCCATACACACCCTTCCCTGTTTAATTACCCGTCCTCGGCAAGCTGGGTTGAATCAGGTCATTAACATATTTCTGAAAAATGATAGACTGCAGCATGAATACAGTCTGCTATGAATAGACTAAAGTATACGTTAAATGCAGAGGAAAAGTACAGTGACACGGTTATAAGCTAATTTCCGAATTACAGTAAGAGTATTTCTGTCATTTCGTGTGGCAGGTTTTTTTCACGTCTCTTTTCAAGATTCCATTTGAAGACATTTCTGGCAGCGCGTAGCAATGCCGCGTAGTAGGGATGCTCATTCGGATATTGCGGTAATGACATTTACGCATTTCCGATCAGAATTCAGACATCAGAATTCCGCTGAAATCTGGTTTGCCGCAACTCGTTTATTTTTTAGCGCAGTCATACAACTGGAAAGCTTTGAACCAGAGACTATAGTATTTTTTCAGAAAAAATCGCATCACCGCAGTAGTTTTTTACACCAATCACAAAATTACGATTTCCATACTTTTTCCTCTGTCGTTCTTTGCATTCTGTCTTGCAAAAAACATTACAAATAAAATATTCCTGGTAAATAGGAAAATCAGAAAAATGGAAAATCGGAAATTGGAAAACGGAAATAGGGAAATTGGCATTGACGGAAATCAGAATTTCTGCCCTGCCATGGCTTAGTTTCGTTTTTGGCTGAATGAGAGTTGACGGGCCACTGCCTCTGCCACCTGCATCCTCGTTCGTGCTCCCGTCGTCAAGCGCATCCTGCGCAGGCGCACTATGAGGTTTTCACTTACTGCGACTACGCAAGGTGCGCTTGACAACGGGAGCACGAACTAGGATGCGCGTGGCCAGGGCCGAATAGACACAGTGGCCTGCTGGCATTTACGTGGCAGTGATTGGTGAAGAGGAACAAGTGTTTCCTAAGCTTATCGCAGTGCCTGGAATGAATGGACATGACCTCTATCAGGAGCCATATGCATTCTTAATAACAAAAGTAAAAGAAAATGTAAAAAAAACTTCTTGGTAAGCCAGGATAGTGTCTGCTGCGCTATCTAGTGGAGAAAAAGTGAAATCACATAAGGTATTTTTTTTTAACACTAAATAAAAGTAATCTCCTCCAAAAAATGCTTTTAACTTGAAATCGAGCATCTAACACTGCATCGTATTATTTATTTGTGTGGTGGTGGCTACTTATAAGTTTTGTTGTGCACATGTTGGCTGCAGGCTACTGATATACAGTGCTGAGCTTGTACTGGATACTGTTGGTCACCTTTTGTGGGTTAACTATTTCAGCCCGTGGCTTGTTTTGACCTTATGGATGAGAGGAATTTTCACATTTCAGCGCTCCTCTTATTCATTCCTCAATAACTTTATCACTACTTATCACAAATAAATTATCTATACCTTGTTTTTTTCGCCACCAATTAGGCTTTCTTTGGGTTGTACATTATGCTAATGATGCATGAGGACATCTTGTGGCGAAATAGTAAAATTAATCCTACATACATTAGGGCCTAAATATTTTTTAATATGTATGTCAAGAGGGTATATTCTTAAGTTATGGGCATGTGATAAGTGATGGATGTAAAACTGCATAGACATGAGCTTTTCGTCCCTGCGGCTACAGCAGCACCTGCCGCGGACGTGAGGCTCACATCTGGGCCGCAGTAATGGTTACGGAGCCTCTGGCACCCTTAGTTAATAGGAAAGTTCCTCTTTGTTACTGTGAAGTGTCTGCATCACCCAATTACTGTTCTCCATACACCTTATTATAGACACTGGTATGCAGGCTGCTCTGACCAACTAATACTAGCTACTGCAGATTCAGAAAGGTGTGAGTTTAAGGGCAACCTGTACCTCGAAACTGAAAACTGTTTCCATGGTTGTAAAGAACCTGTCATTTTAGCTTGCTGATAGTTTTGGATACGCTGCTGCCAAAAAATTTAAATAGAAAGATAATTTTAATAGCATTGAATTAAGACGTTTGCTGCAACAGTCTCAAGCAATTTCCCTTGCACAAATGTTTCCAGTACATGACTGCCACCTACAGGTTGAGTGCCTGTACTGTACAGATGATACATACCATAATTAAAAAAAACAAAAAACAGCACAGATATTTAAAAAACAAACAAACAAAAAAAAAAAAACGCATACACATTATGACTTTGTGCTATATATTTAAAGGGTATCTAAACTGATATGTGACATTGAGCCTGGTGCAGGAAGGCTGGTAATTTTCACAGCAGTTTCACTGGTCCCAACACCAGGGGAGCGCCACGCGTTATTCTATTAGTGTCACGTGTGTTACTAGGATAATGTATGTGTTGCTATGGTAATACACAGCATAATGTGAGTTATCAGAGCAACATGCACATTATCCCGGTAATGCACTTAGCACTTATAGAGTGACGAGCGGTGCCCCTGTTGTTAGGACCAGCAGAATTAGCAACCTTCCCTGTACCAGTATATATAGTACTAATCCAACTATTACATTGTAATGACAAGACAAGACAAATAACATTTATATCACGCTTTTCTCCTGGCAGTGTTAGGGAGACTTGCCTAAAGTCTCCTACTGAATAGGTGCTGGCTTACTGAACAGGCAGAGCCCAGATTTGAACCCTGGTCTCCTGTGTCAGAGGCAGAGCCCTTGACCATTACACCATCCAGCCACTGCTACACCATCCAGCCAATGAGATAGACATGTATGTACAGTGCCAAGCACACAAATAACTATGCTGTGTTCTTTTTAAGATCCAGAGGCTTCCCCTTCCTGAGGTGAGTACTCACTAGGGGAGATTTTTTTTTGTTTTTACAGGCTACATTTAATAGAAGGCAAATAACTTCTATCTCGCTGAAGAAACACTGCTAAGGACCAGGAGCCAATGAAATTGGAGCTCAGCAGAGTTAGGAGAGTGCAGCAGTGGCAACAGAGTGGTAGCGATGGAAGCATGCTGCAACGGGACATTAAAATCTACCCCCTGGCAGGAATAACATGCTCCAAGCAGTGCATAGGTTTAAAGGACAAGTATCAAAGAAACTGTTTTTCTGTAAACTCCACATACCTATAGAGCTTTTAGTCAGCAATACTAGAAAGCTTTTCCGAGGTCTCTCAGCTCAGCCTTTGTGAAAAAAAAAATAACTTTGTTTATTAGCTGGTTTGTAACAAATTTGTGTCAGCATCCGAGGTGGGTGGGGGGGGGGGAGTATTTAAGGCAGAGTTGAACTGTAACCCGTCTGTAAACTGTTTACAGTACACTGCTAGGCAGATAGAGAGCACCCCCACCCCATCCCATGTCCCTCATTCCCCCTGCTTTGGCAATGC
This sequence comes from Hyperolius riggenbachi, assembly GCF_040937935.1. Taxonomy (NCBI): domain Eukaryota; kingdom Metazoa; phylum Chordata; class Amphibia; order Anura; family Hyperoliidae; genus Hyperolius; species Hyperolius riggenbachi. The sequence continues at coordinate 32,091,905 of NC_090654.1, forward strand.
CTGTATTGAAACTTGGACATGCCAATAAAGCTATTTTTGATTTGATTTGAGAGAGAGTGAGAAAGAGAGAGAGAGAGGATCAGACACACAGACAGGACTGCAGCTGACGATTTTTTAGACACATTTGATGCTATATATCTGCTTTCTATCATTCTGAACAGATTCCAGCCAGTGAAGATTGTTCCTGTATGCTGGATGTGCTGGACACAGTCCTCCATAGAAATGCCCCCAGTGAGAACTGTTCTCTGTAAGATAATCTATATAACACATGGACCAGCACCATACATACAACATTGTATAAGATTAAATGATTGAATAATCCTGTAGAGTGTGCTATGGGCAAAGCACAATTCAGTTGAAAGAAGCAAGGAGAAGCTGCCCTATCAAAGCACCAAACTAGCAGGCAAAATCATTTCAAAATACAAAAAATATTTATTGATTACCAACCACAAAAATATAAAAACTATTGAAAATCACTAAAAGTGATACCTCCGGTGTCCGAAAAAATATATACATATAGATTAGTAATAATAAATTATAAGGGGTTCCTCTCTCCACATGATAATAGATAACAAATGGCGACCAATACAAGATTCCTCAATTGTATGCACAAATACACAAGTATGAATCACACATAATGTCCAATATTAAAGTGGATCCGAGATGAACCTTTACTCATTGCATAATTGTGTTCCTTTCCTATTGTTTATAGGGCATTTCTCAAGCCAAATACTTTTTTTTGTTTTTGTTTTAACCACTTGCCGACCAGGGGTGATTTGCCTGATCTGTGCTGCGTGGACTCTCCAGCCCGCAGCACAGATCAGGATAGAGCCAGGGCGATCAGACTTCCCCCCTTTTTTCCCCACTAGGGGGATGTCCTGCTGGGGGGGTCTGATTGCCGCCGGCTTGCTGCGCTTTGCGGGGGGGCTCTTCAAAGCCCCCCTCCGCATCGTTTTCTGTGCTCCCTCCCTCCCTCTTCCTTCCTGGGCTGCGTCCTGCGCATTGAAGGATAGGCTTCAGCCTATCATATGCCGGCGATCCCCGGCCAATCAGAGGCCGGGGATCGCCGATCTGCCCTACGGCGCTGCTGCGCAGCAGCGGCGTATGATGTAAACAGCGGGGATTTCTTCCCCGCGTGTTTACATTTTGCCGGCGAGCCGCGATCGGCGGCTCTCCGGCTGTTCACGGAGACACCCTCCGTGAACGGACATGGAAAGTTTCCATGGAAACCCGCAGACGACCAGTTTACGCCAATCGGTGTTAGCTGGTCGTCAAGAGGTTAATACTCTAATTCCCTATAAACTAAACAAGCCAGGCCCACAGGTTTTCAGAGAGCCAAGGCACTTTCAGACAGTAGCAAGGGCTCATGGGAGCTCAGTCTGGGCAGGAGGAGGGGGAGGTATTACTAGCCAGAGATTTCAGAGGCAGAGAGGAGGAGGGAGGAGGAGGGGGGAATAGTTTTTTTTGCTGAAGATACAGATAAGCCTGCCTCTGTGTAATGTTTACAAACAACATGGCTGCTGTCATTGTATCACAGGAAGAAATAATCATATTCTATTAAAGCTGTTTGCAGCTAGATTTGCTGTGTAAACATCTACACTTTAGGTAAGATATATAGACAAGTTACTTGTTATAGTTAGTTTTTCATCTCGGATCCGCTTTAAACAACTGAAAGTGCACAAGTGGCCAGTTTCAATAAAAATAGTTACATGAATAACAATAATCTTCGAACAAGAAGGATAGATAATGTATGTTATGTATACATTTAATAAAACATGATTACATGTGCAAAACCCCCCCACAAGAAATGATACAATAGGGTGCGACAATAAGATCACACTATGGGCTTGATTCACTAAACCGTGATAACTCAAATATCACACCTTACCAAAGATATCACACCTTATCAAAGATATCACACCTTATCAAATGTAACATGCCTTATCAGAGTAGCATATACGAACCCGCAGGGGCTCAGGGCAGGACGAGTGGCATTGCCAATTAGCAGGCATAAGTTCGTAGCGTTCGCTATGCTACTCTGATAAGGCGTGTTAACTTTGATAAGGTGTGATATTTGAGTTATCACGGTTTAGTGAATTAAGCCCTATGAGTGCAGGAAAAATAGGGATGCGGCAATAAGGTCGCACTATAAGTGCAAAATCTATAAGGTAAAAAACGATGCAATAAAAAGGTCGCAAGCAGTTGTGGAAAAAATATATATAAATAGGATCAAGGGTGAGCACAAAACCTATCCCACATGTCAAAAAGAGCATAGGAATTATCATATCTACAAACAGTCAACCTGCAAACACCTAATAAGAAAAAACAACAAAGACACTGCAAAGAAAGCTAAAAAAAAAAGGCCAGAGAACACTTACATGAGAGGAAGAGAGACAGGAAACCTCCAGGACCCCGAGAAGTACCTTAGTGCACCTTGCGGGACACTCCCGCTTCTGAAGAGGCTTTTTTTAGAAGCGAGGCTGTCCCGCGAGGTGCACTAAGGGATAGAGGGAGAGCTGACCAATCCGCTTGTGAAGATGGAGAGTTGACCAATCCAACCAGTCAATGGCCTGTATACTGTTATATACTGGATACCACATATAGTACACCACCAGTATCTGTTCATATATAGCACCAGTATATTTTTTTTTGGTGTGCGTTGGAAGAGGGGTAGTCTTATACGGCGAGTATATCCCAAACTCTATATTTTCGGAATATACGGTAACCCAAATGTTGTATTAGTGACTCTGAGTAATAATCACATTGTATCCTATCAATTACTAAAGTGTAACCTTTGTACAGTATATACACAGTAGGTTAAAGAGACTCTGAAGCGAGAATAATTCTCGCTTCAGAGCTCATAGTTAGCAGGGGCATGTGTGCTCCTGCTAAACCGCCGCTATCCTGCGGCTAAACGGGGGTTCCTTCACCCCCAAACCCACCCCCGCAAAAGTTGGTCGTAAAATTGGTCGCATCGCCGCCTCTTCCCAGCCCCTCTCAGTGAAGGAAGACTGAGAGGGGCGGGGGAGAGGCGGAGGTACGCGCTGACAGACACGCGTGGGGCAGGGCTGCTGCGGTTAGCCCTGCCCCAACCAGGAAGAGATCCCCGGCTGCTCGGAGGGGATTTGTGAGGTGAGGGACCCCCGTTTAGCGGCGGGATAGCGGCGGTTTAGCAGGGGCACACATGCCCCTGCTATCTATGAGGTCTGAAGCGAGATTTATTCTCGCTTCAGACTCTCTTTAAATCTTTTTGTTGGAGAGCAGCAGAGCCACCTACAGGCTCAATAATAATACTGCAAAGGGCATAGCTTTTTTTTTAAAGGACAACTGAAGTGAGGGGGAAATGGGAGCTGCCATGTTTATTTCCTTTTAAACAATACCAGTTGCCTGGCAGTCCTGCTGATCTATTTGGCCGCAGTAGTGTCTGAATCACACACCAGAAACAAGCATGCAGCTAATCTTGTCAGATCTGACAATAATATCAGAAACACCTGATCTGCTGCATGCCTGTTCAGGGTCTATGGCTAAAAGCAGTAGAGGTAGAGGATCAGCAGGGCTGCCAGGCAACTGGTATTGCTTAAAAGGAAATAAATATGGCAGCCTCCATATCCCTCTCACTTCAGTTGTCCTTTAAACCAACAGTATAACTTTGTATAATAATGATGATGATGATAATAATAACAAAAATAATAATAATCACAATCTAATCCCTTCCCTACTCATATGTCCATTGTAGGACATCTGCGCCTGCGCAGTCCGCTCCAGCCCACGTGGCGGTGATTGACAGCGCCGGGGACCGGGAGCGAGCTGCGGCGAGGGACATCCTGGGACCTTGGGGCTGGAGGAAGCCCCCGGTAAGTAGCACTTATTTTATCCATGTTTCCCTGATGACTCCTTTAAGGGGAAGCCAATAAACTTTTCTGTATGTTTTTGGGATATGGAAGGAAACCGGCGTGCCCGGAGGAAACCCACTCCAACACCAGGAGAACATGCAAACACCAATTCCCTGGCTTGTTTCTGAAGCAGGGACCCAGCACTGCAAGGCGAGCGTGCTAACCACTGTGCTACCGGGCTGCCTGACAATTATATAACAAGAACGACAGAAGTAGAGGAGCACCCATGCAAAAGGATATGGGGTGTGCCGTAGCTTTAAGACCACTGTACCACTGGTCAAAAGATGCAGATCCAAGCGAAGCAGGCACCACCTTCAGTAAATTAGTAGCTCTTTATTGAAAAAGTCATAAAAAATGACAAGTCATCGATAAAAATGGCTTTAGCGGCTGACAGCCCGCTGTTTCAAGCTCAGTAGCTCTTTTTCAAAGCCAGAAGCCATATAAACAAACTAGTGTTGTCCGGATCATGAACGATTCGGATCTTTGATCCAAATCTATTTTGTGAGTCGAATCATCCGAATCATCAAAATGAGTGATTCGGATCGCAAGGGGGGCGGGGCCAGGATCGACACGCCCCCCTCTCAGCGGGCAGCGGGGTCCTGGAAGCAGAGCAGAGATGGATCGCTCTGTTGAAGGGGAGGCAGCCTTGCACAGCCACAGGTAGATGAGAGAGAGGGGACATCGGTGCCACTGCCAGATATGTGTAGAGCACACATACTGGCTATAATGAGCTGCTCATTATATGTTGTCTGTTCCGTAGTTGTGCACAGTGAACACATTGGAAACTTTTCTGCTCCCTGCTCGTCCCTTCTCCCTTCTCTGTCCACTCCCTGCCCTCTGTCCATCTTCTCCCCTTCTCTGTGTGTCCACCCCCCTCCCCTTCTCCTGTCCTGCTAGTCATTTCACCCCCGAATGCTTCCCTTGTAAAATGATCCGAGATTCGGATTAAAGATCCGGATCTTTTCAATGATCCGATTCGAATCATCCAGATCATTGAAAAGATCCGAACTTCGCATCTCTAAAACAGAGGAACAGCTCCTCCTTAAATAGGAAAATAGGAGAGTGCTCTCATTGGCCAGCAAGATTTTAACTACTTCAGCCTACAGCTTCGAAAATCTTATGCATCCGAGCAAAGTTCACCTCCCATTCATTCGCTAATAACTTTATCGCTACTTATCAAAATTAATTGATCTATATCTCGTTTTTTCCGCCACTAATTAGGCTTTCTTTAGGTAGTACATTTTGCTAAGAGCCACTTTACTGTAAATACATTTTAACAGGAAGATTAAGATAGAAATGGAAAAAAATCATTATTTCTCAGTTTTTGGCCATTATAGTTTAAAATTAATACATGCTACAGTAATTAAAACCCATGCATTTTATGTGCCCATTTGTCCCGCTTATTACACCATTTAAATTACGTCCCTATCACAATTTATGGCGCAGATATTTTATTTAGAAATAAAGGTGCATTTTTTCAATTTGCGTCCATCACTATTTACAAGCTTATAATTTTAAAAAATTTAATAAGATACTCTCTTGACATGTATATTTAAAAAGTTCAGACCCTTAGGTAACTATTTATGTAGTTTTTTTTTTTTAATTGTAATTTTTTTTATTTATTTTTTAATACAAAAATGTATTTGGGTAATTTTAGTTTGGGAGGTAAATAGCCAATTTTAGATGTAATATAATGTATTTTTTTATTCAATACAGGTATGTGGGTGCAGTTTACTATTTGGCCACAAGATGGCCACATTTAAAAAATTCCTAGATGCGAACGATGTCGCATCTAGGAACTAAAATGAAGAGAAGAAGTTTCCTGGGGGCAGAAATACCACGCTCTCTGATGAGAAAGCGTCGGTATTTCTGCCGGGGACTTAGATCGGTGAATGGGAATTATATTCCCATTCACTGATCGGGGGGGCAGCGGGAGGCAGCGGGAGCGCGCGCGGGCGCGCGCCCGATCGCGCGCACCACACGGCTGCAGCACCACTGCCTATCTGGACGGATATATGCGTCCAGATATGGCGAAGTGGTTTTAAATTGATTGGCTAATCACTTGTATAGGTCCTATTTAAGGAGGAGCTGTTCCTCTGTTTGTTTATATGGCTTCTGGCTTTGAAAAAGAGCTACTGAGCTTGAAACAGCGGGCTGTCAGCCGCTAAAGCCATTTTTATCGATGACTTTTCATTGTTTATGACTTTTTTCAATAAAGAGCTACTAATTTACTGAAGGTGGTGCCTGCTTCGCTTGAATTTGACAATTATATAAGGGCCACTAGAGTTTTAAACTTCTACATTTACAGTAAATAGCCATTTTTTGATTTTTTTAAAGGAAATATTGCATGCTATCGCACTGAGATTTATGGTGTTGTTATAAAATCTAAAGTGTAAAGTAATACTGGACAGATGATGGCCGTAGAGCAGTTTCTGCTTCAATATATATCTACTATAAACATGGATTGCGCCATGCAAGTCTGTAATTTATTGTGATTAAAAATGTGAACCTGACAGTAAACTGAAATTGCTGTTCTTTGTAACACCTGAAGCGAGAGTGATAAGGGGGCTGCCATATTTATTTCCTTTAAAACAATGCAACTTGCCTGGCTGTCCTGCTGATCATCTGCCTCTAATATTTTTGTCTGGTTCACACGAGAGGTCCACAGTATAGGTAGCCAAAAATAGCCCCCCCCCCCTTCCCCAGTACAGGTAGCAAGAGGGAGCCCCAGTATAGGTAGACAGCTCAGATGTGGCCTTGTGTAAGTAGCCAGAACTATCCCCCCAGTATAGGTAGCAAGAGGGAGCCCCAGTATAGGTAGACAGATGTGGCCTTGTGTAAGTAGCCAGATGTATTCCCTCAGTGTAAGTAGCCAAAGCTATCCCCCCAGTATAGCTAACAAGAAGGATCCTTAGTCTGGGTACACACTCAGCAGTGCGGGAAACATAGTGTTTTGATGCATATGCGTTTGTGCGTTTTTAGTGCGTTTTAATTTTTACGTGCGTTTGCATTTTGCGTTTTTTCCTGCACATGCGTTTTTCTTGCGTTTTACATGTGTATTAATGCATTTGTGGTTCGCATAGATAAATCGCATATGCGTTTTGTGTGTGTTTTGCATGCTTTTTTTTTTAAGAGACTCTGAAACAAAATGTTCAGCCTTATTTCTTCTATTCTATAAGTTCCTATACCTGTTCTAATGTGCTCTGGATCACTGCAGCTATTTCTAGTTGCACTGTCTCTGTAATATATCTAATCTTTTTTTTGTCAAGCTTTGTCGACCCTGGGAGGAATGGGCTGACTCTGTTGTAATGAATACACGTTATGCTCGCCCCCTGCAGGCTCTGTGTGCTTTGTTTACTCCTCACTCTCTGCTCTCAATTTCAGCTTGTCTGTGTAATGCAATGTAATGATCCGCTCAGCTGGCTGCACAGGCAGACAGCTGTTTGACCATTCCTTAAATCTATGGGATGCAGGTCTCTGGATAAGAGACCTGTCTTTGCCTTGCAAGCTTCAGACCTGCTCTGCTGAGGAATTTGCATATACTGATTATGCAAATTGCCTAGTCTCCTCCCTTGAAGGCTTGCAACATAAATACCATGTGCTCCCACAGTCCTTCGCTGGTCATAATTGTTTGTTAATACACTCCTGGAGTGTCAGCCTTGCTATTGTTCACTAAAGATTATCTTAGAGTAATTCCTGGGGACTGCACTAGGCAATCCTTTTAGTACAGACAGTTTGCATTATCTGTGTTTTGCACAGTGGGAGACATGGCAGTGCTTTCAAACAAACCTCATACCTGAATAGTTTATCTGCAATGGTGAGCAGAGCTCCAGAAACTGGACTATATTACACACCCAGCATACACTGCAGGCAAAGAGAGGGAGGGGGAATAAGTGATTAATCTGCACCGGTGGGCAGAGCTCCAGAAACTGGACTATATTACACACCCTGCATCACTATAGACCAAGGGAGGGTGTTAGCTTCAGTGATAATTAGTGCACAAATTATGACCTAATAGACTTCCCCACGGCGGTGACGTACTGTGTTGTTATCTGTGTTGTCTCTCTGCTGCGATTGTCCTGTCGACAGGAAATCGTTCTGTCTGTCAGGGGTGCTACCCAGGACAGCGGTTGCTACTGGTGGCCCCATCTGTTTGTCTGTCTGGATCACACTCGCTCTGGCGGTAAGGGCAGTGGATCATACTAAGCTCTGTTTCTGTACTTGGATCACACTTGCTCTGGTGGAAAGAGCAGTGGATCCTGCTAGCCTGTTTCTGTGCTTGGATCACACTTGCTCTGGCGGAAAGAGCAGTGGATCCTACTAAGCTTTGTTTCTGTACTTGGATTGAACTTGCTCTGGCGGAAAGAGCAGTGGATCTTGCTAACTCTGTTTCCCTACTTGGTTCATACTTGCTCTGGCAGAAAGAGCAGGGGATCCTTCCTGTCCTGCACCTGAACCTAGATCGCTCTGGCGGAAGAGCGGTGGATCTTATCTGACCTATTCCTGTTTCTGTTCGTTTGTCTGTCTGGGAGTGTAGGCCACAGCCGCAGTTGCTGCTGGCTGCTCCTTCTCTCTGTCTTGTCTGATACGAACGCTTGCTGTAGGCTCGGTGGGGCAACCGTTAAGCAGGTGTTCGCGTTCTCTGTTTCGTGTTTGTGTGGCGTTGGTTAGTTAGGGTGGCATGCTTGTCTCTGTTGCGCTTAACGTGCGGAGACCGTGCCAGAAACGCATTCGCTGTTGCGAATGAGTGTGGTGTTCGCGTTTAGTTAGAGTTTGTTATTTTCCTTATCTTCTCATTGTAGTTTGCTGTGCCTTTGCTACTCTCGTGCTCTGTCTTGCTTTAGTCTTGTGTCACCTCTGGCAATCACCTCTCTCGCGATTGCGTTCCTACTTTGTTTCTGCTGTTGTGTGCTCGCCGTCGCAGGTTGGCGACGAGATTGGTGGTAATACATACATACCTACTCTGTGCTTATTGTGTCTTGTGTCGCTGTTAGCAATTGCCATCTATTGCGATTGCCTTCTCACCTGATCTTCATGGTTGTGTGTTCATCGTCGCTGGATGGCAACTAGATTGGTGGACACACATACACTCTGTTGCTTTACTCTCTCTCTTTAAGGGCTATCTTGATCTGCGTTGCTTCCCTTCGTACAATTCCTATCTGGCATCTGTGGCAGGGCAGAGGATCTGCTCCTCTGCACTCCACAGCTCCATCTGCCGACAGGAATTTCCCTCTACAGGTGCGTTGCACCTTTTGCTGGGTTCTCTCAGATTATATACGCTTGTGGAGGATTTCGGCAGTGTCAGCGCACGTCTTGTGCGGTGACCACGGAAAGAATTCCACAATCGTTACATGCAATTTGTGAAGCTGAGGGGGGGAGAGAGCTGCCTGTCACATGCTGAGAAACTGTAAGAATCCCAACATGGAGTGCAGATAATTCACTATGTAACAAAAACTTGTAGTATTATATCTATCTATCTATCTATCTATCTATCTATCTATCTATCTATATATATATATATATATACATACACACACACACAAATATCACTTCCTAGTTAGTGGCCATGTTTTTTGTTTATAAAAACTGGCGATTAAAAGCCAGAATCGTGGCGGGGAGTGTGGGAAACGCCAAAGAGGGATCCAGGAGATCACAGCGACTTGATTGGTGCGTTTTTTATTGTACAAATAGGACAATACAGATTCTCTTTAATGCATTTTATGTAAATCACCAAGAAGCGGAAATACATAGTCAAACTTTTTTTTTAAAGGCATAAAAAACGCACTAAAACACAATACCTCTGCATCACCATTGACTTTTATTTGCGTTATTATGTGTGTTTTTGATGCGTTTTTGAAAAATATGCATCAAAACCAGAGTTTTTAAAAAAGCACATTGCAGAACGCAAGCACATGTGTTTTTTCATGCGGCTCATTGACTTGCATTATGTGTGTTTTCGCTGTATTTTCCACAACGCTAGCGTTTCTGCCTAGTGTGTTCCCTGCCTTAAAGAGGTCCTCCAGAGTCAAAACGGCCTGCAAGTAAAAGTAAGTTATATGTACCCAAGAAGCCTTGTCCCGCGAAGCCGTCCCAAAGTCCCTGCATCACCCGACCTCCAGCGCCTGTCTCCGCCTCCTCTCTCTCCCCGAAGAAAAACGACAAGCTATTTACTACAGTAGGAGCACTGCAGTAAATAGCTTGGGGTTTTCTTTTTTACTCTGGAGGTCCTCTTTAAGATTTAATGCCCCCACCTCCTTCATTTGCAGAGTAGTGATTGGAGGACAGGAGAGAAGTCATCAATGATCTACTTTCTCCACGTGGTCATGTCTCTATGATGGCAGCTTCCTCTTTCTTCAGTAACTCGCAGGTTACTTGACCAGACACAGCATTATGTGTACCCAGCATGATGTCCTACCATAGGCTGACCATGCGTCCTCTTTTGCCCAGACAGGTACACTTTTTCAGACATGTCCGGTGAAGTGTGGAGAGTCAGAGAGCCGGACACGAGCCGAGCGGCAGAAGAGCCGCTTGCAGAGAGTCAGTCAGTGAGCCGAGCGCAGAAGAGCCGCTTAAAGAGAGTCAGTCAGTGAGCCAAGTGCAGAAGAGCTGCTTGCTGCAGAGAGTCAGTCAGTGAGCCGATCGCAGAAGAGCCGCTTGCTGCAGAGAGTCAGTCAGTGAGCCGAACGCAGAAGAGCCGTTTACTGCAGAGAGTCAGTCAGTGAGCCGAGCGCAGAAGAGCCGCTTGCTGCAGAGAGTCAGTCAGTGAGCCGAGCACAGAAGAGCAGCTTGCTGCAGAGAGTCAGTCAGTGAGCCGAGCACAGAAGAGCAGCTTGCAGAGAGTCAGCAAGCCGAGCGGCAGAAGAGCCGTTTGGCTGAGTCGGCTCGTTCAGCTCCTGACTCAGCTAAACGGCTCTTCTGCGCTGGCTCACTGACTGACTCTCTTCAAGCCCAAGCGGCTCTTCTGCCCTAGGCTCGCTGACTGACTCTCTTCAAGCAGCTCTTCTGCGCTGGCTCACTGACTGACTCTCTGCAAGCGGCTCTTCTGCGCTCGGCTCGCTGACTGACTCTCTGCAAGCGGCTCTTCTGCGCTCGGCTCGCTGACTGACTCTTTGCAAGCGGTTCTTCTGCGCTCGGCTCACTGACTGACTCTCTGCAAGCAGTTCTTCTGCGCTCGGCTCACTGACTGACTCTCTGCAAGCGGCTCTTCTGCGCTGCCTCATTGACTGACTCTCTTCAAGCCCAAACAGCTCTTCTGCCCTAGGTTCGCTGACTGACTCTCTTCAAGCGGCTCTTCTGCCCTAGGCTCGCTGACTGACTCTCTTCAAGCGGCTCTTCTGCGCTCGGCTCACTGATTGACTCTCTGCAAGCGGCTCTTCTGCGCTGGCTCACTGACTGACTCAGTCTCTGCAAGCGGCTCTTCTGTGCTGGCTCACTGACTGACTCTCTTCAAGCCCAAGCAGCTCTTCTGCCCTAGGCTCGCAGACTGACTCTCTTCAAGCGGCTCTTCTGTGCTCGGTTCACTGACTGACTCTCTGCAAGTGGCTCTTCTGCGCTGGCTCACTGACTGACTCTCTGCAAGCGGCTCTTCTGCGCTGGCTCACTGACTGACTCTCTGCAAGCGGCTCTTCTGCGCTCGGCTCGCTGACTGACTCTCTTCAAGCGGCTCTTCTGCCCTAGGCTCGCTGACTGACTCTCTTCAAGCGGCTCTTCTGCACTCGGCTCACTGACTGACTCTCTGCAAGCGGTTCTTCTGCGCTGGCTCACTGACTGACTCTCTGCAAGCGGTTCTTCTGCGCTGGCTCACTGAGCCAGCGCAGAAGAGATGCTTCACATGGAGATGCTTCAGTTCAGCAGCATACTGCCTCTGATAGTTCATAATATGTACCTGCCTCTCTGTCCCCCTACCATGCTCTGTTTCCCTGCTACAAGCCCCAGATAGGGCCCTGAGTGATCACCAGTGGTCAGCAACATTTGAACAAGATATTCTTCTCCTATCCGTGTGTAATGTAGTTCTCTCTTTGAGGCTGACCTGACCTCTCTCTCAGCATCTTTGTGGTCATGGCACAGTCCATGGGATGCTGGGAGTGCAGCCAGAACGGCCTCAAAGAGTGAGCTGCGCATGCGCAGGAGTATCAAAGGTCGATGACCACTGGAGGTCGAGGCCTTATGTGGGGATTATTGCAAGGAAACAGAGCCTAGAGAGGGGAGGTGGGGGAAGAACAGAGGCAGTGGTACTGGTGTGGAGACATTACTTAACCTCCCTGGCGGTTTAATTATTTTGCCAGGGAGGCTGCAATGTGGGTTTTTTTGAATAAAAAAAAAAATATTTCATGCAGCCAACTGAAAGTTGGCTGCATGAAAGCCCACTAGAGGGCGCTCCGGAAGCGTACTTTCGATCGCCTCCGGCAATCGAAAGTAACAAGATAGGCCGCAATGAGCGGCCTATCTTGTTTCGCTTTCCTCGTCGCCATGGCGACGAGCGGAGTGACGTCATGGACGTCAGTCGACGTCCTGACGTCAGAGCCGCCCGATCCAGCCCCTAGCGCCGGCCGGAACTGTTTGTTCCGGCTGCGCTGGGCTCGGGCGGCTGGGGGGACCCTCTTTCGCCGCTGCACGCGGCGGATCGCCGCGGAGCGGCGGCGATCGGGCAGCACACGCGGCTGGCAAAGTGCCGGCTGCGTGTGCTGCTTTTTACAGAATTCAAATCGGCCCAGCAGGGCCTGAGCGGCGACCTCCGGCGGCATACCCCGAGCTCAGCTCGGGATTACCGCCAAGGAGGTTAAAGCAGGGGTGTCAAACTCAAATACAAAGGGAGCTGAAATTGTACACTGGGACCAAGTCACAGGCCAACCTCACTGTCTACTGGCCACCTTCCTCCTTTATAAAGTTCCCTGGTGTCTAATGGGCCCTTAAAGTAAATATGGACTCTCATGGCAAAACTTTCAACTAGGGTATAGTTTAAGGCAGTGCTGTCTAACTGCTGGTTCATGTGACGCATCAGGCCAGCCAGGGGTCTTGCTGCAGCCTGCCCACTTGTCAAGGCTATGTCCCGCCTCCTGCCTGGGTTTTGGAAGGTAGAGCCCAGCAGAGAGATCTTGCTCCCATGCCAGCCAGCTGTAATGATGTCAGACCAGGTGATGTAGAGTGATACCCACTCTGACTGCATCCCCCGGGACTTTATTACTTGTCGGCCCAAAGCGGGAGATTTTCAGGGAGAGCTTCAGCAGTCAGGGCCTAATTTCTGGGATGGCCAAAAGGGCCATTGCCTTGGGTGATAAAAAGAAGAAGGGCACAGGACTTGTACTGCTGGTAGCTTACTTGTGCTCCTTGCTAATAACTGCTGCTCCACTCATCCTGCCCTAAGCGACGTCATGTCCAGTGGCTTTCTAGGATGTGATCCCGGCTTTGATTGGCCCAATATCTGCCTGTCGAGTGACAAACATCCTATTGGGCCAGGCCAGTCAAAGTGCAGGGATCATGTCCTTTAAAGCCACGGGACCCGACGGGTTTAGGGCAGGATGAGTGGAGCAGCAGTTATTAGCAAGAAGCACGAGTAAGTTACCAGTGCATGCTACACTGCACTATTGCGCGTAGCATGTGCACAACTCATGCTTCTCACATTAAACTGCGCTGATAAGAGGCGCAGCTTAATTAATCAACCTGTTGGAGAAATAAGTGGTCACATGTCAAAGTAAATTATCTCTCCTGCTTTGCTCTGTTTTGCCTGAATCCCAGAGATGGAAGGAATCCCAGAGTGAGGAAGCATCCAATCAGGATGCGAAATGTAGGTGGGCGGAGCCTGTGCAGCAAGTCTGTGGAGCGACGTTACCCGCGCTGCCATGCTCGTGTCTCCTGTGTCTCTCATGCTCCCGGTTTACATCTTTTTTATGCTGCGGACGCCAACGGATTTTTGGCCAAGAATAAATTAGATGCGGCTGCTTAACACCTCGTATATGACGATTCGCAGTGCTGGCTAAGCCATCCAGTATACTAGAATTAGTGTGTCTAATTATTTATTAATGGTTAATTTGCATATATTCATCAGTGTTGCTCTGGGAGACATCTCAAGCTAGCTCCAACCTGAATTATCGCAAATTCTTTCTGTTTTAGGAAAGCAAACTTTTGTTTTTAATTATTTATATTAATAAAGCCAATTTTTGTACAATAAGGTGGCACGGAACCAATTTTTACCGGAATATTGACTATTGAATCCCAGAGATCCCTGCATCTCTCTCACTTCCTGCTTTGTGATGACAGTCAGCATCTGTTGTCACCTGATCATCCTGTCCTTTGCATGATGAAAGTGAAGACATACAAGTTGATGTGAGTACAGTAGAAAACCTTTTGAGTTTGGGTCTGTGACTAACAAAATACTCCTTGAAAATCGGAAATCAGAAAAATGGAAAATCGGAAAAGACAGAAACCAGCAAATCGGAATTTCTGTGGAATCAGAAATGGGCATTTCTGACCACCCCTCCTATGTGATACTGTCAGGCTGGAATACACTATGGGGGGGGGGGAGTACTGGTAACCTGGCATATACTATGGGGAGTACTAGGAAGCTGTGATGTACTATAGGAGTTCCAGGAAGCTGCGAGACATTATGGATAATACTGAGAAGCTGGGATACACTATGCAGGAGAGTACTGTAAGCTGGCATACACTATGGGGAGTACCAGGAAGCTGAGACACACCATGGGGAATACTGAGAAGCTGGGATACACTATGGAGAGTACTGGGCAGCAGAGATACCCTATGAGAAGTATCATAACCTTGTGTAGTTCATTGTCATATATGGCCACACCCACTTTTGGCATTATGCCCCTCTGAATCTAAGTTGCCCCCAAAGTTGGACAGTCACTATGAAGGGAAAAGAGTATAAAATATATTCAAAAATCTCTACAAAAAAAGACACAATCCAGTAAAGTTTTTAATTTTTTTTATTTTTGTTTTGTTTTATTGACTTTATTTATTTTTTTAATTTTGACATAATACTGTGGATAAATTCAACGTGCTGAGTAAGCAGATAGAATCTATAGCACATTATTATAATAATGCCAATTATGGTAGAGAGGGATTTTCTGTTTTGGGGTTTGTTTTTTTACAAGCTCAGTAAACATAGATTATTAAAGATGCCCATAGGGTTCAAGCCATCTTAAGCCAAGACTGATTATATTCCTCGTAAATTTTTTAATTACACAAGTCACTTGAGAGCTAAGGAGGAACCCACCTTCACCTTCAGGCTGTTTTATGACTGTCTTGCTAATCCTTTGGGTGCAATTCATTCCCAACCAGTTCCTACACACAAGCAACAAGGACAGGACAGTCACAGAAACATAAAAAAATCTGATCTTCAGACTTGTTGAAGATATGTGGTCTGGTAAGCATTATAGCCGGAAGTCATCAGGCATTGTGTAGAAGAGAACCCTTTTCTAGAAGTAGGAGAAGTTGGTGGCCTCCGTAGTTTTTAAATCTCTCAAAAACTTTGGAAATCTATGAATAATGATCATGAACTGGAGATTATTTTATGCTGTTGTCATGCAAATGCAAGCAATGCAAAAGATTTGAGTCGTTCCACCTAGAACGGATATTTGGCCAGGGCTGAACAGTCAACCATTCTTCTATCTCTCATGGACACTGGTGGGTACATCTCCGATCTTCTAGTTTTTTTAGGTCGTCATACCTCTCCCTGATGGATATTTTATTCAGTGTTATGGAGAACACAACAGAATGAAGAGGAACACACCAGGGAGGGCAGACACCTAGCTTCTAGTGTCTTCTAGTGTCTCTCACCAGTCTTTATTACTAAGCTTCATTTTTTTCTTCACAGGGAAGGGAATAAAGTATTCAAACAAGTCCTTGTCTCCCATATGTACATCAGCCAGGTTGAGGACAAAGGCCATGTCTTGACTCGGCACAGCGTGTTTTCAGCAAGAGCTACCAGATCTCTCCCCAGTGTTGCCTTTTTTTGCTGAGAATACTCAAATCTTTGTCCACATTTACAGAGCAAATAAAAATATTAGTGAGTCCCTTTAAAATAGCAGTGACTTTCTTCTGAAAAGCATTGTTGTCATATTTTTTTTTATAATAACTTAAAAGATTTTCTGCTTAGTGCTTACATGTTCTTCTTTTGGGAATAATGGGATTTGTAGTGATAGCTCTGGGGTTGAGGCTCCTGGTACTCCTGAGGTGGTTTCTGGCATTCAGGTGGTTGTTGTTGGGTTTCAGAGTATGATGGGGGCTGTGATGAGGGTTGACCGCCTTGAACCAGGTTTGGAGGAGGTAGGTATAGTGCTTGTTGGTAGAATTTTTGAGAACCACCAGTCGTACCAGATTGCCCTTGTGTAGCAGTGCTGTCTGTGTAGGATGTTTGGTCTTTATTCTCTTGGGAATATCTGGTTTGTGAACTGGTGCCAGTGGTGCTTTGTTGAATTGTTTGGTCTTTGCCCTGTTTATATTGTGAGGTGGGGGTATCTATTTGAGGTTGGCCATATTGGGATTGAGAAGCAATGGTGGATCCAGATAGGGAAGTTTGGTTTTTATCTTGGGATTGGGAATACTTAGATTGAGAACTGGAGGAAGTGGCAGCAGAACCTGTGTAATAACTCTGATCTTTTCCCTGATCTTTTCCCTGTTTGTAACTGGGAGAAGAAGGGGATGTCATGGTGGTACCTGTTTGCAGTGTTTGGTCTTTTCCCTGTTGGCTCTGTTGGGAGCTGGTGTAAGTGTCAGTAGAACCTGAGTAAGAGGTTTGATCTTTTCCCTGCTTGCTCTGCAGGTAACTGGGGGAAGCAGGGGTTGTAGTGGTGGCACCTGTTTGCTGTGTTAGGTCTTTTCCCTGTTGGGTCTGTTGAGAACTGGAGTAAGAGGAAGAAGTACCTGAGTAGGAGGTTTGGTCTTTTCCCTGCTGGCTCTGTTGAGAACTGGAGTAAGAGGAGGTAGGGCCCGAGTAAGAAGTTTGGTCTTTTCCCTGTTGGGTCTGTTGAGAACTGGAGTAAGAGGAAGTAGGACCTGAGTAAGAGGTTTGGTCTTTTCCCTGTTGGGTCTGTTGAGAACTGGAGTAAGATGAAGAAGAACCTGAGTAAGAGGTTTGGTCTTTTCCCTGCTGGCTCTGTTGAGAACTGGAGTAAGAGGAAGTAGGGCCCGAGTAAGAAGTTTGGTCTTTTCCCTGCTTGTTTTGCAGGTAACTGGGAGAAACAGGGGTTGTACTAATGGTACCTGTTTGCTGTATTTGATCTTTTCCCTGCTGGGTCTGTTGAGAACTGGAGTAAGAGGAAGTAGGGCCCGAGTAAGATGTTTGGTCTTTTCCCTGCTTGTTTTGCAGGTAACTGGAAGAAACAGGGGTTGTACTAATGGTACCTGTTTGCTGTATTTGATCTTTTCCCTGTTGGGTCTGTTGAGAACTGGAGTAAGAGGAAGTAGAACCTGAGTAGGAGGTCTGGTCTTTTCCCTGTTTGTAACTGGGGGAAGAGGGGGTTGTGATGGTGGTACCTGTTTGCAGTGTTTGATCTTTTCCCTGCTGGCTCTGTTGAGAACTGGAGTAAGTGTCAGTAGAACCTGAGTAAGGGGTTTGATCTTTCCCCTGCTTGCTCTGCAGGTAACTGGGGGAAGCAGGGGTTGTAGTGGTGGTACCTGTTTGCTGTATTTGGTCTTTTCCCTGTTGGGTCTGTTGAGAACTGGAGTAAGATGAAGTAGGACCTGAGTAAGAGGTTTGGTCTTTTCCCTGTTGAATCTGTTTGTAACTGGGGGAAACAGGGGTTGTAGTGGTGGTACCTGCTTGCTGTATTTGGTCTTTTCCCTGTTGGGTCTGTTGAGAACTGGAGTAAGAGAAAGAAGAACCTGAGTAAGAGGTTTGGTCTTTTCCCTGCTGGCTCTGTTTGTAACTGGGGGAAACAGGAGTTGTAGTGCTCTGTTTGTAACTGGGGGAAGCAAGGGTTGTAGTCATGGTACCTGTTTGCTGTGTTTGATCTTTTCCCTGTTGGGCTAGTTGAGAAGTGCTAGAGGACCCTGAGTTATAACTCTGATCTTTTCCCTGATGGTAACTGGGGGAAGCAGGGGTGGTACCTGATTGCTGGGTTTG
This sequence comes from Hyperolius riggenbachi, assembly GCF_040937935.1. Taxonomy (NCBI): domain Eukaryota; kingdom Metazoa; phylum Chordata; class Amphibia; order Anura; family Hyperoliidae; genus Hyperolius; species Hyperolius riggenbachi. The sequence goes on from NC_090654.1 coordinate 32,109,878, forward strand.
GTCTTTACCCTGTTGACTTTGTTGAGAACTGGAGTAAGTGTCAGTAGAACCTGAGAAATAGGTTTTGTCTTTTCCCTGGTGGTAACTGGGAGAAGAAATTGTAGTACCTGATTGCTGTGTTTGGTCTTTTCCCTGTTGGCTCTGCTGAGAACTGGAGTAAGAGGAAGTAGAACCTGAGTAGGAGGTCTGGTCTTTTCCCTGTTTGTAACTGGGGGAAGAGGGGGTTTTGAAGGTGGTACCTGTTTGCAATGTTTGGTCTTGTCCCTGTTGGCTCTGTTTGTAACTGGGGGAAACAGGAGTTGTAGTGCTCTGTTTGTAACTGGTGGAAGCAGGGGTTGTAGTCATGGTACCTGTTTGCTGTGTTTGATCTTTTCCCTGTTGGGCTAGTTGAGAAGTGCTAGAAGACCCTGAGTTATAACTCTGATCTTTTCCCTGATGGTAACTGGGGGAAGCAGGGGTGGTACCTGATTGCTGGGTTTGGTCTTTTCCCTGTTGGCTTTGTTGAGAACTGGAGTAAGTGTCAGTAGAACCTGAGAAAAAGGTTTTGTCTTTTCCCTGGTGGTAACTGGGAGAAGAAATTGTAGTACCTGATTGCTGTGTTTGGTCTTTTCCCTGTTGGCTCTGTTGAGAACTGGAGTAAGAGGAAGTAGAACCTGAGTAGGAGGTCTGGTCTTTTCCCTGTTTGTAACTGGGGGAAGAGGGGGTTTTGAAGGTGGTACCTGTTTGCAATGTTTGGTCTTGTCCCTGTTGGCTCTGTTGGGAACTGGTAGGATAGGATGTAGTATCTACTTTTGGAGTTTGATTCTTATCTTGGCTGTATTTTGAAAATGTACTGTGTGGTTTTGTAGCTTCTTGATCATAAGACTGTCCACCATACTTGCGAGTGTCAGTCTGGGTGGAGCTGTCCTCAGTTTCTGCAGTTTCACATTGGGCAGTAGTTGGTTGTGTGGTGTGTTGGTCTTGTTTGGAGAATGAATCTGTTGTGTATGACTGGGTTTTTTGGTCTTGTAAGCTGCCACCAGTTTGCACTGTACCGCTTGCTGTCTGACCTTGGTAGGAAGATTGATCTTGAGACTGTTGCGTGGGTTTGGGGTACAGAGGTTTCTGGTAATATTGAGGATGGGTATCGCTTGCCTGTGAGGAGCTTTGTTCTCCTGAACCCACTTTTTTAGATGAGGAATCCTGTTGGCATGATTCATCTGATTTATGAACTACTTTATAATAGGCCTTCAGCACATTGCACAGAAGGTCACAGAATTCATTGAAGTCCACTTCTCCATCCTTGTTCTGATCAAGAAGTTCAAGCAAAGTTGAGATAGTGTTGGGATCTTTTGGATTCTGGAAGAAAATGGATTGGATTTTTAGAAGGTACATACATGAACTAAAGACATCTTTCTTATGTGTAACCTGTACTTTTTAAAGCGTATTTCCATGCTTGGTAGAAACATCACCTTTTAGCCCTTTAGCAGCCAATTTGTTTAGAGGCTTGCAAATGCTCCAGGCCAATTTGTTTTAGCACTTTTTTTTAATTTCTTATTGCTTCTAATTAGTACTGCTGTAATGTGTATTCATGGCCAATTGTCACTGGGGGGCAGTGTTATACAATAACAGAGGACTTCTACTTTAAGTTTCTATATTTTCTGCCAGCAGAGAGACATCAAATCATTCCAAGAATTTACAGCACGACGAGTCCTGCCAACTGAGGTTAAAGCAGTGCACTTATCTCAAGCGAGATTACTCACTTGAAGCCACTGATCTCCCCCTTCAAAAACATTCTGCAGTAGTAAATATACTACGTCTTCAGCTCCCTTCACAACTAGGCACCTGTGCAGCCTCTCTCTGCTTCCTATTTTAAAATCTGTATTTTTGTGTTGGCATATGGCAGTGCATCAGAATGGCAGCTCCCCAAGAGGCTGGATGTACACATAACGCCCCAGGAAGCAGAAAAAGGATGTGTGCACCACATACACCATCACCACAAATATGGAGCACCACAGTCGTTTATTCTCTACAAGACAGGATGCTTCTTCTGAGCGATATGACAAATTTGTGATTTCCCAGTCTTTAACTCTTTCCGGCCCAACGTGGTTGAAATCTACGTCATGCACATGGCTGTGAGCCTCTAACATGAACTAAATTTCACTGTCAACGGTCTGCACGCTCCCGCAGCGATCGCGCACACCAGAGGACGAAGATTAAGCTGTTAATTAATAGCTTAATCTCCTGGCATTGATCAGGAGCTGCGCCGATTGGCTCCTGATCACATGATTAGTACAATTGCCGTTGATCAAAGTGATCATGGAGGTAAAGAAGCACCTCACCGGGTCTACATGAAAAGGGCGCCGGTAAAAAAGGGCGCCTGGTGTAGCCCATATATATATACCAACTTCGGCTACAAAAAAGGCGCCTGGTGTAGCCCATATAAACTTCGGCTACAAAAAAGACGCTTGGTGTAGCCCATATAAAAACTTCGGCTAGAAAAAAACTCCGGGATGTGTTAATTACTATTCCCCCTCCAGGCCGCCATGGATAGTGGGGGAATGAAATAATTCGGCTTCCAGCGCTTGTAGCCCATATACAAACTTCGGCTAGAAAAAAAAGGCAATAATATGGGCTACAGAGGGGCACCTTACTGTAGCCGAAAAAAATATGGGCTACAAAGGGGAGCCCGCTTGTAGCCTATATCAAAACTCGGGCGCCCTTTTCTACACCTTGTAGCCCATATTTCCAGAAATAACATTGATGTCTATGGCGGCGCCCTTTTCATACAGGCACCTCGGGCGCCCTTTTCAACCAATCCCACCTCACCTGTCCACATCCCCCTGATGATCGTTGCACACATATATCCTCATCAGCAGCCAGCCGGTACTGAAGCATGTACCAGCCTGGTTTGATGATGTCATCAAGCCAGGACCCCGGTACATGCTTCAGTACAGTGCTGGCTGCCGTGATGCCTGTTCATCACTGGAGAGGGAGAGAGTTGAGTAATGCCAGCATCACTTCCTACTGTCGATCTCTGCATGGTGGAGGGGGGGTGGGGGGGGGGAACCCTAGACTACCAGCTAATGTTTCAGGAAGGGGGCACTGGTCACCAGGGGCATGGATCCCCTGGTCCTTAATCAGGGGAAATATGGTGATCCTGAAAGGGTAACATTTGTGTATTATTATTTGTACACAATGAACCTTTCAAACATTTGAAAATGATTCCCAATGATGAACCATATTTGTTAAGATCTGTAATCTGTTTTTTTTGTCCATTGTGCTCAGCAAAGAGGCAGTCAATTTAATGGTAGGCAACCTCTTGACTCCCTTTAGAATAAATGATTGTCAAAAACCAACGGTCTACTTGCCTAAAGGCTTGAGATCATTCTCTAAAAAAATTTCTGAGCTGTTTAAAAGTACAGGTATCCCAAAAGTGGGGTGTGGTACCTTTCACAACCTGTAGGGGATGCACTAGCTATGAATTGACTAATGTGCACCATTACTGGGCATTCCCTGTAAGAAGATGTAAAGTACAGGTGCTGGCGCTATATAAATTAATAACAATAAAACAATAGTACAGTACCTTCCATAGGCATAAGGGGAAGCATTAAAGCGGATCCGAGATGAAAAACTAACTATAACAAGTAACTTGTCTATATATCTTTTCTAATGTTTAGATGTTTACACAGCAAATCTAGCTGCAAACAGCTTCAAAACTTTATGATTATTTATTCCTGTGATACAATGAGGGCAGCCATGTTCTGTTTGTCACATTGTCACAGGCTGAGGGCTGGAGATGCTATCAGCTTGCCTGTGTGTAAATGCAGTCCCTTCTCCTCCTCCCTCCTCCCCTCTGCCTCTGAAATCAATGGCTAGTAACCTCCTCCTCCTCCTGCCCAGACTGAGCTCCCATAAGCCCTTGCTACAGTGCCATGGCACTGTGAAAAAGCTGTGGGTGAGGCTTGTTTAGTTTATTAAAACAAAACAAAAAAAGTATTTAGCTTGAGGAATGCCCTATAAACTATATGAAAGGAACACAATTATGCAATGAGTAAAAGTTTATCTCGGATCCACTTTAACTATGGAAAGTATGCTGTGAATTATTATTCATCCTTTATGTCAAATTGGGTGCAGTTGTTTTTTAACAGCATTAAAATATTATGATGATAGTCCCCATCAAATATTCAGAATGCAGAACCTTCTGTAGACTGCAAATTAATCTGTTGTTAAATTCAAGCTACAGTGGGAGCACCGTCTATGGAGGATTTGTGATGTGGACCAACATGTGCAGTCTTTATAATAAGCAGGGTGCAATATCTCTAACAGGCTGGAGGGGGAGCACTTGCTATGGAGAGTATAATGTGACGTGGCCAATACAAGCATTTCCTTATCATACGTTGGTGCAATATCTCTCCTAGGCTAAAGGGAAAGTACTGGCTGAGAAGAGTATAATGTGACATGGACCCCATATGTGTATTCCCTTGTAATAAGTTAGGTGAAGTAACTCTCACAAGCTGCAGGGGAAGCATTGGCAGTGGAAAGCATAAGCTGGCTGCAGTGTCACTCCCCGCCTATAGGGGGAGCTCTAGCTGTAGAAAACTTCTTGTCTCGTCTTACCTTAATTACGTTGTAAAGCTCATTCTGGATGAGAAAGTTGAGCTCCTCCTTGTTCAGTCTGGAGCGGCTGCAATCCTTTTCGGCATATTTTTCATAGACCTCAATAATTTCTTGGATTGCTACAACGAGTTTACTCATTTTTGCAAATGATATTTATGTCTCTAAAGAGAATCAAAACAAGATAATTATGACATTAAAGGGGCACTGTAGTGGCATATAGTAGAATGCAGTAAATTATTCAGGATACCCACTTTTACAGTAATTACCCTGTTTTCAGCATCCAAAACACTTCCTATATCTACATATTGCTGTATATTGATTTGTAGCTCCACCCTCTCTGTGATGTTTAGCCTAGGCAATTTAGCTATGAGGAATTCTCCTCCCAGAGCATTCTGGGAGACCAGGTATTATTCTCACTGGCTTCAGAATTCTCAGTAAACAAACGTTCCGCAGAGATCACCTGGCAGAACTAGAGCTGTTGCCACCAGTGATACATTTCAGACTGTAAATCAGGGAAAGGAAATATTTTACAATGGACAAACACTGACTAAATAATTCATAATATTGTAAAAAAAAAAAATGTTATTTTACTACAGTTCCACTTCAGTCAGAGCACCTGATCTGCATGCTTGGTGAGGGTCTGTGGCTAAAAGTATTAGAGACACAGGATCAGCAAGCGAGTCAGGCAACTTAAAATGAAAAATCCATATCCTTCTCAGTTTAGTTTCCCTTTAAGTGCTGGTGCTGAGACACTGAATGAGGTCTCTTTATTTAGGTCCCCTGTCTGGTAGTACCTATGATATTTGTGGTAGCTCACAATGTGAGCTATTTTGAAGCGAGTCTTGATGTAAAATCCGCCCCTAGTCTCCTCTGCCTGATTTGCCCGCCCTTCACTATAGAAAGTGCATTGTTTCAGCCTGACAAATTTTGGCCAATCAGAGAGGAACAGAAGTGTGGGAGGGGAAAACAGGAGGGAAAGAGGCTTCAGCCAATCAGGCTGCATTAGTTAAGTCTGAGGGGAAGTAGAGAAGCAAAAAATGACAACCCAGCATGCCCTGCACTTTCTCTTTTGTGTATCAAATTTTCTGTGTACCAAATAAGAGTCATGTAAACTAGGGAATGATCATTTATCAACAAGAAAAGTAATAGAGATTTTAACTTTTGGATTGCCTGATTAGCATCCTTATTACTTGTTTACCAGCAGGGCCGGCCCTAGACTTTTTGCCGCCTGAGGCAAATTTAGAAAAAAATTGATTTTATGCCCGACAGTTACTCTTTAACTCGGTTTGCCTTTGATCTACAGCTAGGCTTGTGTAGTGCAGTGACACATTCCTCCCACAGGGTGGCGGGATCCTCACATCCATGGGGATGCTGGGATGTGCACACAACACTTGGGAGTGATCACACACATGTCAGTAATAGCTGTGTCACACCAGAAACGCTCTCCCTGTGAATCACTGTGAAATGTATGAAGATGTTCAAAGGAGAGATCTTAGGAAAAACAGAATAACTAATCACAGGTATGTTGGTGTGATGCAGCTTGTTAAAATACTGAAGTACTGTATGCAGTGATGATCTGACCAAAACTGTCTCATTCATAATAGGACAATAAGATATTTACTTTAAGGCCGGTTTTACACTGTAAACTGGTGGCAGCGATGCGGTACGGCGCTTCCGCCACACCACATTGCACCGCCAGAAACAAGACTTCAGGGGAATACCGTGTTACTACGCGGTATTCCCCATCTGGCATTGGGCCAAGCAGGAAGTAACGCGAGCTTGCGGTCACTTCCTGCTTCGGGGTATGTGGAAGTGCACGAAAGAATATTGTAAAAATAAGCTTCGGCGCATGCGCACCACGATTTTTTTTTAATTCCTGCGTCGCCATAAACTAACATGACTTTCAGGCTGATGCAGATTGCTGCAAGTCACCACAGGAGATGCGCGGTAACGTAGTTCTGGAACTGCGTCAGGGATGCGGTGAAAACATCACTTCCGTCATGTCGTGCCCTAACATGACAGTATGAAAGTCTCCATAAATAAAAGTATAAAAATACTGTACTGCCCCGATGTGAAAGGTCCCTACGGTTAGGCCGAGACTTCATTTTGAACTAGTTTCCCAAATAAGTACCGTGTGCATTTAAATTCCACATTAATCTCTGTATGCAAGAAGTGTGTGTCTCAGAATGTGACTTTCAGTGATGTCAGGTACATTGGTCTTTATCCAATTAACTTTCTCCTAAGTTTTCTCAAAGGAGATCATTTTTCATCTTATCTAAAAAATAACCTTTTAGCACTTAAAAAAAAGTAATTGAAATAAGCGGTAAAAAGCGATGTCAAACTTTATTTTATTTTTTTTTGCCTGGAGGCAGCTTGAAGGATGTTTTATTTGTAGGGTTTAAAAATAATATCTCCTTGGAGAAAACTTAGGAGATACCTTAATAGGGTATGGGATATATATATCTATCTATCTATCTATCTATCTATCTATCTATCTATCTATCTATATATATATATATATATATGTATATATATATGTATATATATATATATATATATATATATATATATATATATATATATAGATATAGATATAGATATAGATATATATATGCACATATGGTATGTTATTTTGTTTTAGACTCACAGAACATGCTGCACACTCAGAAGGCAATAGCAGTGTTAGCGAGTCTAGCCCAAGGTTTCCTTACTGAATGGGTGCTGGCTTACTATACAGGAAAGAACAGGATTTCAACCCTGGTCTCTTGTGCCAGAAGCAAAGCCCTTAAAGTGAACCTCCGGACTAAAAATCGACTCAGCAGCACTGAAAAGGCTTGGTGTTTATTTAACAGTTGCACAGCATCAGAACTTTGCTTCTCTTATACAAGCCTCATTTTTAGCTGCACAGAAGAAAACTGCCCAGGCTTTTTACCCTGATGCTGTGCAAAGCATGATGGGATTTCTGATGTTGTTGTTCTCGTTCTGCTGTTTTGGTGCAATTTTTTTTTCTTTTTACATTTTGAATTTGACATTTGAAGCCTAGCGTGTGCAGCTGGGAGGGGTAATCAGGACACAAGACAGTTGGAACTGTGTCTCCTGCTCCTTGTCACCTCATTTCAACCAAAAAGATGACTGCCCCCATGACAAAGATGGCAGCCCCCATGAATCACAAACATTTGCCTGTTCTTTTAAAACAGGGTGGGTAAGAAATTATATTACCTATCTACTCTAATTAACATAACTAATGTAAGTTGATGACAGTATGTTTGTTTAGGCTGAGGTTCCCCTTTAACCGGTATACTATCCAGCACTTTACACCACAACATCTAGTAAGAAGACGATAGACCACAACTGAGTAAAAAACACCAGCAAAATGTATCATTTCCATGTACACTGATTTTAGATAAAGCTGTTGCAGAGAGGAGGGACCTCCAGGTCTCCAAGAAACAGTCAAGTTCCCAACTTTTAAAATTGAGAAAGAAAAAGTTGATTGCATATAGCCTTGGAGTTTGGAGGAACCTGAAGAATTCCGAAGAGCTCCAAAAATGCTGAAATAATCACAAACAATACTAGAATGCACAATAGAAAAAAAAATATTTACTGGTTGCATGTAAAGTAAAAAAAAAATCTAGTGGTTACAAATGTAATTTAGTTACATAGACCTATGCATAAAACCCCAAAGAGGGATATCGGAGTACTAGCAAAGAGGGCCAGAGTGAAAATGGCACTGACTGCCTAAAAAGGGGACAGTTGGGATGTATGTACAGTGCTAGCTGGAGAGATTAACAGAGATATCTGCACTTTTATTACCGTATTTATAACTATTATTATTATTTATTTATAAAGCATGATCCTCTTCTGTACAGAGTAACACTGTCCACTTCTCATTTCATCATTTTGCCCAGTTTTACCAAATCCATGAATGAGGATAAACAAATTTAAAATACTTTGAACAGATTCAGTAGATAAATAGATTTTGGCTAAACTGGTCCGAATTGTACAGCCAAGATTGTTTGGTGTAGGGCAGCTTTTCAATTTCGAGAACTCCAATCAATTTTTCTGATTGCTTATCATTTTTAAAAATCTTATTAATGCATCACAAACGTGGGTTCAATTTTACTCCAATTATGAACAAAAATGTATAGAAAATGTTGCTTGGGTCTATAAATCAAGAAACCGACAATCTATCAACACCATTCAATTTTCAGAATTTTCTACCAGAGCCAATTAAAAATTTTGGTGAAAAAAAAAAAACCAGAAAATTTGATTACACTTTTCAATTGAAAAAAAATAAATAAATTAAAACATTCACTTTACGTATGCAACCAATCATTTGTATCAGGAAAAAAATGGAAAATCAATCGTTTTATAGTATGGCGTGTTGCCAATCCAATCTGATGTTTCCAATACAATGCAATTCTTACTTTTCTTTTATGAATGTATCCAAACATGAGCTAGTTGTACAAACCACCAATTACTTCTTGATTGTAAAGTATTTGGTTGAGTAGTGGTCAATTCACCCTGTTGCAGCAATCATATTCAAATTTCTGGACTTCACAGTTCAAATTTCTGGACTTCCAGTCCAGTTCAAAATAAGTGACCAGTTTTCTACTACAAAAGAATCTTTCTACAGTTCCCGAAATCCCAGCATGGCTGGTGGAACTTGGGGCCGAAGCTGGCCAGTTCTGATAATTTGTTTAAATAAAACTGGTCAAGCATCTATAAATTTCATTCCGTTGACCAATAGTTTATTTTACAAATTTTACATAGTTATTTGGGTTGAAAAAAGACATATGTCCCATATGTCCATCGAGTTCAACCAGAATGTTTTCACTTAAATGAAAATGATGGATTTTGGGTGGAGGATCTATAAACTGTATTAGATGTAGATATATAAAATAAACCATATTCACTCAGTATACATAATATAAAGTATATTGGTCATCTATCTAAACTAGGACTTACCTCCTCTACGCACGGGATGAGCAAAGAGCAGAATCCCAAACACAGACATACATCATCATTTATAGCAAGAGGGTGTCCTAGTTTTCTTGGAAGGAGGAACCTCCTTGAAGCACCTTATTATTTTTCAATTTATTTCCAGCCCAAACTAGTTTGTCCAGTACCATCAATCATAAAGGTTCTGCCCAGAATGAGACATCATGAGACACTCAGCCCCATGTACCTAATATACTCTGTCACTCAGCAGGACTTTTTCACAACATCTCATGTGGCTACTAAACAGACCATCTTCTGCATCTTGACACTGGTCAGGGGTTAGCATAAAAACAGACAAACTATTTTTACAAAGCTGTACAATTGTTACATTTATTTACTTATATTGCTGTTATAATTATTGTTATCCTACGTCTCCATCTGAACAAGTCATTATGTTCTCCATGATTCAACTTTGACGTGAAGGTTTTTGTTTCATCTCCATCATCACTGGATCTAAGTGTTTCAACCAGTTCTCCTGGTTTTAAAAAATGACCTATGAGACCAGTTCAAAATATAGAACATAATTCCTCAAGTGGATAGTTTATGTATTGATTTTTATTATCTTTTACATAGAATGGCCAATCTATTATGCACCACTGAAGAATAAGTAAGGGTTAGAAGTAACAACCATGCATACAAAGAAAAAAGAGGAGGAGAGACTTGTACAATCGGGTTCACAATCCAGGACCTTGTTAGAATGCAGTGCAAACATAGGTTTCAAAAAGAGAGGGTCTTCTAATTAGTGATGAGCGTGAATTTAGCATAATCATAATTTTGCATTGTAATTCACAATTACGATGCAAAATCACAATGCGAAATTTTAAGGAAAATCGTAATTAACGTTGTATGTGAATGTAATCCAGAACCACAATTTTCCATAATTTCAACATAATTTAGTGCCTAAGTTAGCGGTTTATAGCAAAGCCCCCCCCCCCATGCGTGTCATGGTTACCAAAATTGCTACATATGTTAAAGTGAACCTCCGGACTAAAAATCTACTCAGCAGAACTGAAAAGGCTTGGGGTTTCTTTAACAGTTTCACAGCATCAGAACTTACCAAAGCATCATTTTTAGCTGCATTTTTATCTAAGCTCCACCCATAAAGGAAAAAAAGCCCAGGCTTTTTTCCCCTGGTGCTGTGCAGAGCGTGATGGGATTTCCTATGTTGTTATTCAAGTTGCCTAGCAACTGGGAGAGGTGCTCAGGACACAGGACAGTTGGAACTGTGTCTCATGCTCCCTGTCACCTCCTTTCAACCAAAAAGATGTCTGCCCTCATGAAATCAAACATTTGCCAGTTCTTTTAAAACAGGGTGGGTAAGAGATTATATTACCTATCTATTTTAATTAACATAACTAATGTAACGTAACGACAGTATGTTTGTTTAGGCTGGAGTTCCTCTTTAAGGAGAATAGTAGGAACAAGGCAAAAGGAAATTTTCAAAAGGACCTTGTCATTTTTCTGAATATAATAACCATTTTTCCTTTGCATTTCTAAAATCAATTTTCACAAAAACTACTAGGTCTTTTTGAAAAATTTTGTTTTTTTCTTGCTTCCACTACTCCCTTAACATATGTAGCGATTTTGGTGAGGATGACATGCATGGGAACTTTGCTATTGACCGGTAAAATCGGAATAAAATTACACGCAAATTTGCATAAGTAAGAATGGATTACAAGGAATCAATTGAATGAACACATTGTAATTATGTATAGCCGTATTTGAGAAAAAATAAGCAACATTTTGAATAATCGTGATAAGCAGATTACGGTCATTACTACTTCTAATGTTCTGGTGGGTGTATTGTACACAGGAGGAGGAGAAGACTTGTCCAATAAGGTTTACAAAATAGAATCTAAAAATAATGTGGCATCGAACATCCAGAAAGGTATGTATTTGGATGCTTCTTTTCCTTTCCGTAATAATTCTTCTACAGCTCAGTCTGAAGAAGTAATTATGTTTTGTGCTGCTCCCATCGCCTTGAAGATGAAGGTTTGTTTATCCTTCTCAGACAATTTTGCACAGGCCTGAGTTTAATCAACCTGTCTGCCCAGTTTTGTCAGTTTAAAGCTCCTCATTCCAGCCTTGACTGAGAGATGTTTAATTTGCCTGTTGTTCAGTATAGGAGGAGTCCAAGGCTTCCTTCTTCTAAATAAATGTATAATTCATAAGAAGTTGCCAAATATGAAACAAGCCTTAGCTTGCCAAGGTTTGACCCTGAGAAAATGTGTTCTAAAAAAATGACTTTGATCCACCACTACATCACTTTCGTGTTTGTGAGCGAAAGAGCCAAGTCAAGGAAGCCTACAGGGCCGGGAGAAGGTCCTCCAGGCTGAGACACCAAAGTGCGCCCTTCCATCCGTCCCACCCCAACAGTCACACACTGATTGCTATTAGACTAAGAGGTGCCCCAGGACCCCCCAACCCCCCTAACATCTTAATCTCCCATTATCTGGCTTGCAGTCACTGTTATGTATCCCTTTTTCTTATTTCTCACTGCCTCAAACACAATAGGGTAATGATAGCTGAGTGAGTAGTGTGCCCCCTCCTACACTGTGCCCTGAGGCTGGAGCCCACTAACATCAATCAGATCTCTGCTAAGGGCAAGAATTATACTTTTACTTCCCCAGGTAAACTTTATTATGACTCTCCTTCCTCCTGCAACAGTCCCTTCCTATTTCATCTGCAGCCCCCTTTCCCCGTATAACATCAATGTACAGAAGCCCCTCTCTATTCTATGGTAGGTGCGATACAGTAGAACTGTCCCTTCCAAAGAAAAAAACAAAAACCACAGAGACAGGAGGAGCCCAGATGGTATAGTACGTTAGAATGTAGTGAAAAGTAATCAGATCGAGAATTGGCACTCACAAAATAAGTTTTCAATTGGCATACCAACCAATAAAGCAGGTGGAGATTATTTACCCATCTTTACTCAGGTATGCAGAGTGAAGGTGCTTGATGCTCGGCTTAGAGATACAGCTGGCACTGATTTTTAACCTGAGGAAGTTAGTCCTATGTTCTCACGAAATGCGTTGCCATAGTACAAATTAAAATGTGCAGATTTCATGTTGTTCTTTGTGTCATCTTTGAGGTTTAAATATATTTTATTACGTTTGGGCACCTCTTTCTCCCCACTACCCTCTCTATTCTGTTCAGCTCCCTTTAGCAGCAGATCCCATCCTCCATTCGTTTATCCCCATTTCTCCCCTCTTCCATGTTCAGCAACCCCATCTTCAATGTCTAGATGCCCATTTGGGCAGCAGCCTCCCTAGGCCTGGGCCTCTGTGGCCTTTCCAGAATTCTGGCACCATTTCTTCTGAAATGTGATCGATATGCAGTGGTGCTTGGTAGCCCTTGCAAACAATTGATTCTGAACAATATTAGCCACAGCATGCTAACCTTTATGAAAACAAAAAATCTTCATTACACTTTATAGACATCCTAAAAAAAACTGAAGAATTGACTTGGTTTCACTTTACAGGGAGCACTGAAAGGGTTAAGCCTCAGTGTTTACTGTATAGGGAGAGCTTCCTGGGCAGAGCTCCCGTAGACTATTTACAGCAGCTGATCAGAAGTAACCGGACACTTTGATCTGGCTAAACAAGTACAGAACACAGAACAGTGAATTTCTTCAGCAACCATATGTGGAATAAAGACTTTTCATTGTGTGCTGTGCAAGAGTTCAGGTCCACTTTTAGTCCATCTGAGTAGCAAATAACAGAGCTCTTTCATAGTACGGGGCAGAGATTACTCCTAACATGCTGACCCGAGAAGGGTAAGAAATCTAGTCAATGGAAAACAGTTGCTTCTTAATTAACTAGTTGCCGTCTAATTAGTTGAGAACTATTGGGTTTGATTGGCTTAATTTCTTTCCGTTTCTGGATAAATATGCATTATGGACAATTTTCTGCTATGCAATGTATAATTTGATAGTGTTATGGACATTTTTTATAAACAGATTGTAAGGGTCCTCACTTTATTGGAAATGTATTTCCATAGACACTGCGCAGAATAGGCGTAAATACACCTTATTCATCAGCGCATTAAACAATCTAGGGTTATTGTAACTACAAATTTGGGACAGAAAAGAAGATAAATCTAGACCTCTTTTTTCCAAAAATGCAAAAACCTTTATTGACAACCTTCAACATGACACTTGATCGTCACACTAAATAAAAACGTTTTAAAAACAATGTAGTGGACTGCACGACCTCTCACACTCACACACGCTCACACAGCTGTCTATCTAAGACTATTGTGCTTGACTACACAGATGCATCGATCAGGATCTATAACATCTATGACGATTGGAGGTCTTTTGGACTGATGCTAAGTAGCTAACAGTAGTTTTATAGCAAAACTGGTGCATAGCGTAGCTGCAGCGTACTATTCATAGATACACACACAGTGCATGCAATTTATGGGCCTTATGGTGTGTATGTGAAGGTGGAAGTGTGGAAATCCCTGATGGATGGTGTGAGAGGTCGTGCAGTCCGCTACATTGTTTTTAAAACGTTTTTATTTAGTGTGATGAACAAGTGTCACGTTGAAGGTTGTCAATAAAGGTTTTTGTATTTTTGGAAAAAAAGAGGTCTAGATTTAACTTCTTTTCTGTCCTAATTTGTAGTGTTATGGACACTCAAGAGCTGACAGTAACCAAAGTCAGATAAGTGTCCCCCCCCTGACTTGGCACCAGAATTCCTCGGGCCCCATATACTTCTATCTCCTGTGATGCTCTATTGGCGGCCCTGCATGTATAAGAGCCATGTACAGCAGTCCCCTCACATTCTATACATAGGCTTCAATTCATCAAGCATTACCGCATTCGGTAATGCTGAAAACAGCTGAGTTAACGGAGCACTTAAGAAAATGTTAATTCATCAAAGCTGTTACCGAATGAGAAGCTGAAATGACAGAGCAATGAGATAATTACCGACTTGTGCTCAACACATGTCAGCAAATGTCAGTAAATGTTAATTCATCAAGGTTACCACATTCGCTAACACATTCGGTGTTTATCTCCAGCTCTCCCCTGTCGTTACAGGCTTAGAAAGCTTTCTGTGTGAATGTTTTCATGATTAACAGGAGCAGGCAGCCAATAGAAACAGCCCCTGTTCTCCTGCAAGTGCCGCTGATAGGTGCTGATAGGTCACACAGGCTTCTCCACACAGACCCCCCAGGCAGTGAGCAGAGAGAACAGGACAAAAGATATCCCCAGATGTCCTTAGGTGATTCAAAACTTCTTGCTTGTCCTTAGGTGGTGTAACCCTTTGAGTCCCTGTTTGAATATGCAAAGATGCAAGTGGTGAAATCACCAAGCATGGCATTTGTAATGTCTCCAGGAAGTTTATCTACGTTGTGGCAAATAAGTAAAATGTTAAGAAACACTGATGGACAGATTCAGAGCAGCAGAGACAGTAGTAACAGTAAATATAACACGTTTACATGTAAAGGGATGTCTGGATGCCTTCTATTGTTATCAGCTTGTAACAACACAGAGACATTCCAAGCTGCTCTGCACCACTCTGCCGTTATCTAACAGCCTTTGATGAACTGAAGCCGTAGTACTTCGGTAACTTAATGAACCTCTACCACACATGGGAAAATATTGATGAATTAGCACAGTGAAGTGTAAAATACCGAATGCGGTATTTTAAGGACTGGGATTTTGTTATCGAACACCCTTTGATGAATTGAAGCCATAGCCTCTTCTTCCATGAGTAATATCTTTATATAAAAGTCCTTTCCTTTCATCTACAGTTTTCTTGAATAGTAGCATCCCTCCTCTATCCCCCATTGGGCAGCAGACACCTAGGCCTAGGCCTCTGAGGCCTTTCAGTAAATCCAGCCCTGCTAAATAGGTAAAGCAAACACCACAACCCTCCATTGCAGCCAATGGCGTTCTCCTCTCGGGAGATCAAAAAAGGGGATCAGAATCATTGGCACTTTATGAATATGGCAGTCGTGGATTTCTGCTAGGATTTGTAACACTGGCTCTTCCTCAGCATTCCTAGCGTTGGACCCTTTCCTTTGACGGATTCCCTTCATATTTACACCTGCATTCAGAATCCGACTAGGCTACATAACCTACGTGTGTTTCAGAGCATTCATCTTCCATTAGTCAGAGTTATGAGGCTTTTCCGAAAAGCTTTTACACCCGAAGTGACACATTTACAAGGCCTACTCTGCGAGAAAAACAATTCTGTCACCGATCTGACTTAATTGTGCTGTAAATGGAAGTTAATTGCTAAAAACATCTCCGGGATGCTGCTGCTTCCTCTTTGCATCTCTTATTAGTTTGGAGGGAGCGGCATAGCAATAGGAGATGCAGAAGTTGCACACTTGTGAGTTGCGAGCACACCGCGGATCCTGGACCAAAGTGGCCCATCTGGGCATTCCTTGATCCAGTGTTTTATTTGGTGCTATGCTGGTAGTGATCACCTTTGTATGTGCTTTGAATTGTATCTGGCTTGTGGATGAAAAGGGTACCGCCATAGACTCTAATGCATTTATTGATAATGCGGTGCCCAAAGCAGAGAAAAGGGCACGGGATAAATATCGTTTTCAACATTACTACGTTAAAGTTTTGAAAATATGTTACCATTCTGTCATATTATTTCATTTGTATGTACTGATTTAAGGTTATCAAATATATTATCGTTTCTAGGTGTGTAAAGGCATTTGTGCAGGGGTAGTGGTTAGGGTTTGGCACCACCGAGGGTGGTAGTTAGGGTAAGGCACCACCCAGGGGCAGTTAAAGTTAGGCAACACGGGGGAGGGGGTGTAGGATTAGGCGGGGTGGTTAGGGTTACTGTGTTTCCCCTAAAGTAAGACATCCCCTGAAAATAAGCCCTAGCAGGAATTCCTAGCATACTTGAAATATAAGACATCCCCCGAATGTAAGCCCTAGCTAGCAGCCCGCATGACCCCTGCAAGTCACGCTCAATACAAAGCCTGGATACAGGAGAGCAGCAGTATAATGTGAGTTCTACAATCTTGTCACCAGGGGAGTGGTTAGGGTTAGGCACCACCGGGGGGGTTAGGCACCATCAGGGGGGTTAGGGTTAGGCACCACCAGAGGAGTGGCTAGATTTAGGCACCACTAGGGGAGGGTTCTGTGTGAGAGTAGGGTAAGGTTAAGCTGTATTGTTGAATTTTGTAACGATTTTTAAAGTTAATATCTTTCTCTGATGCTGAAGCTGTACCCTTTCATGCTTACAGCTGCCTGGAAGTTACTCTGAGTTTAGAGGACCAGGTGCAGGGAACAGGTGGACCCCGATGACAATGAGGAATGGGTAATCTAGCCCATCAGTTCAGGGGTGTTTTACTGTCTAAACCACTGACAACAAAAGTGAGTACACCCCTAAGTGAAGAATGTCAACATTGTGCCCAAAGTGGCAATACTTGTGAGCCCACCATTATTTTCTAGCATTGTCTTAACCCCCCTGGCAGTCTATTAAAAACCGCCAGGGGGCAGCAGAGCAGTTTTTTTTTTTTAAAATCATGTAGCAAGCCCAGGGTTCGCTACATGATAGGCGCTGTGCAGCGGCATCCCCCCACCCTCTTCGATCGCCTCCGGCGATCTCCGATCAGGAAATCCCGTTCAAAGAACGGGATTTCTTGGAGGGCTTCCCCGTTGCCATGGCGATGGGCAGCATGACGTCATCGACGTCATTGACGTCGTGACGTCATTGGGAATCCCGATCTACCCCTCAGCGCTGCCTGGCACTGATTGGTCTGGGGGGGGGCGGCGCGGCGGACAATCGGCGCAGAGCGGCGGCGATCAGAGTGCACATGCAGCTAGCAAAGTGCAAAAAAAAAAATATGCAAATCGGCCCAGCAGGGCCTGAGAAATCCTCCTGCGCGGCATAGCCCGAGCTCAGCATGGGCTTACCACCAGGGAGGTTAAAGAGACTCTGAAGTCTCCCTACAATGAAGTTTTTAGTTTAAAAACCTCATTACCATTATTGTCCGACCTAAAACGCTGCATCCCCGTGGCTGAAAACCCTCTCGATCACTCCAAACTCACGGGGGGTACAGGGCAGCAAAATCCACGACTTTCTTGGGCATGGCTTCACAGGTTGCCACCGGAATCCTCTTCCACTCCTCCATGATGAAGCTGATAGATGTTAGAAACCTTGCAGTTATCCACCTTCTGTATGAGGATGCCCCACAGATGCTTAGTAGGGTTTAGGTCTGGGGATATGCTTGGCTAGTCTAGCACCTTTACCCTCAGATCTGCACAGGAGGGTTCTTATCCTTTATCCGTTCTCTTTTGTCCTCCTCTTTTCTCCCTGTGCCTCTTTTGTCCCCCTGTGTTACCTCTTGTCCCCCTCTGTCTCACCTCAGTTTGTGCCTCTTTTGTGTCCCTCTGTGTGACCTCATGTTCCTGTCTCATCTCTTTTCTCCCTGTGCCTCTTATGTCCACCTCTGTTCCCCCTGTGCCTCTTTTATCCCCCTGTGTTACCTCTTGTCCCTTTCTGTCTCAGCTCGTCCCCCTGCTCTAGCCAGGTATAGGTGCCCCCAGTATAGGTATCCAGGCATAGGTGCCCACAGTATAGGTAGCCTGGTGTAGATGCCCCCAGTATAGGTAGCCTGGTATAGCTGGTGCCCCAGTATAGGTCAGCAAGATACAGGTTCCCCAGTTTAGATATTCAACTTTAGGTGGTGCCCCGGTATAGGTAGCCTGGTATAGTTGCCCCCAGTATAGGTAGCCTGGTATGGAAGGTGCAACAGTATAGGTTAGTCAGGTACAGGTGCCCCCAGTATAGGTAGCAAGCTATAGGCGCCCCAGTATAAGTAGCCAGGTACAGGTGGTGCCCTCAGTAAAGGTAGCCAAGTATAGATGGTTCCCCAGTATAGGTAGCAAGGTATAGGTGGTGCCCCAGTATAGGTAGCCAGGTATAGGTGGTGCCCCAGTATAGGTAGCCAGGTATAGATGGTGCCCCAGTATAGGTAGCTAGGTATAGGTGGTTCCATCCCCAGTATAGGTAGCAAGGTATAGGTGATGCCCCAGTATAGGTAGCCAGGTATAGGTGGTGCCCCAGTATAGGTATCCAGGCATAGGTGGTTCCAGACCTAGTATAGGTAGCCAGGTATAGGTGGTGCCCTCAGTAAAGGTAGCCAGGTATAGGGGTTGGCCCAGTATAGGTAGCCTGTATCCAGATATAGGTGGTGCCCCAGTATAGAAAGTCCGCTATAGCGGGCTCACTCATCTGCTCCCCACGTTCAAGCGCTGATGTCACTCTTCTCTCAGTGCTGGAACGCGGTGTGCTGGTTAGTGAGCCACAGGCCCGCAGCCAGCACATGCGGCCCTTCCAGAGCTTGGGGAGGGGGGAGCCCTGGGCTCAGAAGCCCTGGGCCCCTCACTGCAGTGTCAGCGTCCCCCCCGATGGTTACCCTGCCACCAAGCAATATATTACAATAGTCCAAGTGGGATATAATAAGAGCATGTACTAACATTTTTGTAGTGCCCTGAGTGAGAAAAGGTCGGATGCAGCATATGATTTTGAGTTGGAGATGACAGGAGCTGGTTATGGAGTGAATGTGAGGAATAAATGAGAGAGAAGAATCCAATATTAGTAAGCACCATGCTTTGGGAACTGAAATTATAGGGGTGTTATCAACATTTATTGTTATATCAGGCAGAGAGGTGGGCAGAGGATAATTATTTCCGGATTTTAGTGTCTGAAAGCGGTACATTTTTTTCACACGCTTTTAGACCCTTAAAATCATACTGCTAGATAGATTTTCGGCAGCCCTGCATACTACACACCTCCCCTGGATCAAGCTCGGGGTTACTGCTCTGAGCTGCGGATTTCTGGCCTAACTCGGGATTACCGCTAAGGAGGTTAAAAAAACCCACCACAGTTTTCAGCGTCGTGCATGCGTAGAAGCGTATTTTAGAAATAGGCTTCCTTGCATGTCACCAATTGCCCAACAGGAAGTGAGCGTCATTTCCTGAAGACGGGACATGTAGTAGGACAAAAAGGTAGCCAATGTGGCAGCAAAGCAGCCTATCCCACTTCAGCACCTTCAGTGGGCTTATCCAATGAAATGGTCAACAACAACACCAAAAATAACAATTGTAAAGTCATGGTCCCTTCCAACATAACAGCACATTTCTCTGCATAAGAACCCATGTGCGCTCCGTCCTCAAGGAAGTAAACTGTACTTAACCTCTGTGTTTTATATGTCTGATGACTTTGTGGTTTGAGCACCTCCCTCATTAGTCTGGCTTTAAAGTGAAATTCCACTCTTGTTAAAAAGATAGCTCTAAACATATGTCAGGCCGGCACAAATAGTTTTTCAATGTGATTCAATTAAACGTTACCTCTACATTTCATTTCACAGCCAGGTATACATTTTCAAGCCAACTGTAAGATGAACTGCAATTAAACAGCCACTATCCCAAAAAAATGAACAATTAAAGGACCGCTATTGTGAAAAAAGTAGGCAGTTCAAATCTGACAGAACCAACAGGTTTTAAGCCAGTCCATCTCCTCATGGGGGAGTCTCAGGGTTTTCTTTGATTTCAACAGCATTTCCTGAACAGCAGTTGCAAAGTCTAACTGACAAAATAGTGTGAAAGTGAGTAGGGCGGCTGGCTGGTATATTACTACTTTGGCAGTTAAACTGCTATTCAGGAAATGCTGTTGAAAACAAAGAAAACCATGAGAATCCACCATGAGGAGATGGACTGGCCCAAAACCTGTCAGTTCTGTCAGATTTGAACTGCCTACTTTTGTGGTCCTTGACGGCTGTTTCGTAATAGTGGCGCTTCTACGGAGGTTCAGTGTGGTTATGCGGACATCCTGGATTCATATTTAGGTGTCTGACGTCATTTCTGTAAACTTAATTGTATTCCGCCTTGTCAGTGGCGTATCTAAGAAGCTAAGAAGAGGCCTCAGTGCAAGTTTTACATTGGGGTCCCCCAAGCACTCTATACATAATAATGGATACGGTGCACCAAAACCTGAAAAGGACAACCACAGAGTCAGAGGTGCAAGAAGAGGATGGGAAACAGCTTGTTAATGGTCAATACTATTCAAATCATCTATAGAAGTGAATATCACCAGCAGAGGACCAATAAAGAGCTAATACTATGGTTGAGGGTGGACCCTTCGGGGCCCCTCTAGCCCAAGGGCCCTGATGTGGTCGCTACTTCTGCATCCCCTATTGCTACGCCCCTGCACCTTGTAGTGCCATGCTGAACCTCCGTAGAAGCGCCACTAGCGCGAAATGGCCGTCAGGCAGTTGTGCCCGGCACCCACCACCCACTGACTGCCCACCAGGTGCACCTATTTTTTGAACTGTGCACAAGCTTGAACTGTTACAGTTTTGCTGTTGCACTTCAGTCGTGGATTAAACTGAATTGCTTGCAGTGGCGACTTCTGTCTTTTTCTTTATATGCCAACATTGAACCCTTTATGTCAGAGCACACAAGAGATGCTCATTCGGATTTCGCGGAATTGAAATTTGCGAATTTGCGATCAGAAATCTGAATTTCCGATCGGTAAAACAGAACTCGGAAATCGGATTTCAGCAGAAATACTGCATTACTGCAATTCGGTAATTTTAGCCAACCACAGAACTCGAAATCAATGGACAAATCCGCAGATGCAGAAACAACTCGAAAGTATTTGGCCAATCAGAAAATGCAAAAAAATGACTCAAAAAAACCACTACTTGGAAATCTGAACTCGGAAATCGGAAACCGATCGGAAATCCGTAAAATCGGTAATCGGCATTGGCGGAAATCACCTTTCCGACCATATGGTGGATTGGTAAGCTAGCCGGCCCTGGATGGTATAGTTGCAACCCTCCAGTATTTGCTGCAGTGCCGTTTTTTTTTCTACTAATGCTGGATACACACCATGCGTTTCCGCATTCGATGCGTCCGTCGATACGCATCAATTCGATTATTTCCGACATGTCCGATTCAAGCTTCAATGGATCGTTAGGTCGATTTGCCATAGTTTACATGGCAATCGACCTAAAAATCATCGAAATGCGTTCGGAAATGCTCGGAAATAATCGAATCGACGCGTATCGACGGACGCATTCGACGCGGAAACGCATGGTGTGTATTCAGCATTACTTACTTACCTTCCTACCAGTATGGACTGTGCCAGCCTGACAATGTGTGTTTTGATCATGGCGGATGGGATGACTCAGAATCAAGGTACATCATTCAAAATGTTGTCAATAATGCTAACAATTGTTTAGCTCTTAACAAAGGTGTAATTTCACTTATAGGTAACCTAAAGTGAGAGGGCTACGGAGGCTGCCATATTTATTTCCTTTTAAACAACGCCCCCCAAAACGGCCATGAGCAGGCCCCAGGGGGGACCCGGGACCCCCGCGGGGGCAGGGGCTGCTTCCCCTATTGTTACGCCAGTGCATAGACCCTGAACAAGCATGCATATCAAATGTTTCTGCCCGGAGTCTGACTGGATTAGCTGCATGCTTGTTTTAGGTGTGTGATTCACACACTACTGAAGCAAGAAAAATCAGCAGGATGCCGCCATGCCGGGCAACTGAAATTGTTTAAAAGGAAATAAATGTGGCACCCTCCAAATCCCTCTCACTTCAGGTTCCCTTTAAATCAGGGGTCTCAAACTCGCGGCCCGCGGGCCATTTGCGGCCCTCGATACAATATTTTGTGGCCCTCGCAGGCAAAAGCTTCTTTATAGTTTTCTCCAGTGCTCCCAAGTAATCCGCCGCATCCCCGCCGCTAAACGAGGGCTGCAGAGCCCCCAAATCGCCCGGGGGGCAATCCGCCGGCATTTCCTGGAAGGGGCATAGCTTTCAGCTTCAGCTCTGCCCCTCCTGACGTCAATCGCCACACGGATCGCTGCCTCTCCCCGCCCCTCTCTGTGAAGGAAGAGTGAGAGGGGCGGGCAGAGGCGGCGATGCGCCGCGATTGTGAAATTCCTTATGCGGCCCAGCCTCATCCTGACTGTGCCTCCTGCGGCCCCCCAGGTAAATTGAGTTTGAGACCCCTGCTTTAAATGGACCCTGAGCAGTCAACAAAAAAATGAGACTGGTACTTACCTCGGGCTTCCTCCAGCCCACCGTAGGCCGCAAGGTTTCCCGGCGTCCTCCTGGCTCCTCTCCCATTCCCGCTGGTGACTTTCGGGCTGAAAGTTGGCCAGTTCTTCCTGAATGGGGACGCTCCACGTCATCACGCCGTCCGCTACGCGTCATCGCGCCGATGTGACAGTCCTGCACATGCGCACTTCAGAGTTAGAAAACCGAGCATGCAGACCAGGAGAGGAGCCAGGAGGACACCGGGAGACCTCGCGGCCTATGATGGGCTGGAGGAAGCCCCAGGTAAGTGCCAGTTTCATTTTTATTTTTTTGGACTGCTCACGGTCCCTTTAAACCAGGGGTCTCAAACTCGCGGCCCGCGGGCCTTTTGCGGCCCTCGATACAATATTTTGTGGCCCTCGCCGGCAAAAGCTTCCTTATAGTTTGCTTCAGTGCTCCCAAGTAATCCGCCGCATCCCCGTCACTAAACGAGGGCTGCAGAGCCCCCAAATCGCCCGGGGGGCAATCCGCCGGCATTTCCTGGAAGGGGCAGAGCTTTCAGCTTCAGCTCTGCCCCTCCTGACGTCAATCGCCGGACGGATCGCCACCTCTCCCCGCCCCTCTGTGTGAAGGAAGAGTGAGAGGGGCGGGCAGAGGCGGCGATGCGCCGCGATTGTGAAATTCCTTATGCGGCCCAGCCTCATCCTGACTTTGCCTCCTGCGGCCCCCAGGTAAATTGAGTTTGAGACCCCTGCTTTAAACAATTATATGGCACTTGTGTGTTTTCATTTCACACTCTTTTTATCTGCAGCTTGACCAATAAGATGCTAGCCATATTGCCTGTTCTTAAAGTGAACCAGAGACAAAGCGCCCTCATGTATTTACCATATAGATCAGTGGGAACATTAAAGAAAACACCTACCCTGCTCTCTGCTTCATCCTTCACTCCTCAGCCTGCTTGTTACCAGCCCAGATAAAATCCCTGACTGAACATGCAGCGTGCCTTTGCTCAGGAATCATTATAGCTGAGTCATTATAGCCGAGCCAAAAGGGGGCAGGCTTGGGCTTGAAAAGACATCAGAGAAGACAGACTCCACTATAATGATTCCTGAGCAAAGCCAGACTGAATGCTCAGTCAGGGATTTTATCAGGGCTGATAACAAGCAGACTGAGCAGTGAAGGATGATTCAGAAAGCAGGGTAGGAGGTTTCTCTAATGTTCCCACTGATATATATGGTAAAATACATGAGAGTGCTTCGTCTCTGGTTCACTTTAATGTGAGCACAAAGTACCATGAGCTGGTGATCTGCTCAGTATGTGAACATATAGTTTCAGTTCCATATGCCTGTGTTTCTTTTCTTTTTCCTTGCAAGGGTTAATAATAAACCAGTTATTTATCTCTGCAGCCAGAGCAGTCAGATTGTAAGCAGCTCTGCTGCAAACTAATTAGAGGTCATTAACCGCTGTGTGACGAAGAGCTCAATAGGCCATCATTTCTCTGTGTGGGAGCTCAGCTGAGTAAACAGAAGCCATATCAGTGTGACCTTATCCCCGAGTCAGACTTCAAACCTACATCTTCAAATGTTAAAATGAAAATAAGAATATTGGACTCCAGGAAAGTTCTATTTAGGATCAGTTCTGCAGATACAATTATCTTATATTCACTTCAAGTATGCTTTATCCTAGCTGCGAATGAAAAAATGAGACAATCGGTCAAGCGGCTGATTGTGCCGTGAGTGTAAACTGATTGAGGAACTGCAATTAATTTACCACCTTGTACAGTTCAGCTTTGATCTAATTAATAATGCATTGGGGATAGGTTGGAAAATTCCCTACTTAGTATTTTAGTGGCTGCCTATTAGCAAACTGTTCCAATTTAAGTGGTTGACCACTGAGGGGTTTTTCCCCTTTAGGACCAGACCAGAGCAATTTTCACCTTTCAGTGCTCCTCCTTTCTTTCGCCAATAACTCACTGCTTATCACAACAAAATTACCTATATCTTGTTTTTAACGCCACCAATTAGGCTTTCTTTGGGTGGTACATTATGCTAAGAATTAATTTATTCTAAATGCAATTTAATGTGAATAATAAGAAAAAAATGGAAAAAAAATTCTCAATTTTCGGGCAGCATAGTTTAAAAAAAAAGTTCTGCTGTGCGGGCAGCACGGGGGTGTAGTGACTAACACTCCCGCCTTGCAGTGCTGGGTCTGTGGTTCAAATCCCAGCCGGGTCAACATCTGGCATCTGCAAGGGGTTTGTATGTTCTCCCCGTGTCTGTGTGGGTTTCCGTGGGTTAGATTGTCAATAGAGATGGCCCGAACCGTTCGCCGGGTGAATCTCTCTGGGCCTGCTCTGCCCGGCGGAGCGCGTCCTAGATCGCGCTGCTGTTGCCGGGCACTCTCTGCGCATGAGCGTGAAGTCACTCATGACGTCACGCACATGCTCAGAAAGTGCCCGGCAACAGGAGCGTGATCTAGGACGTGCTCCGCCGGGCAGCGCAGGCGTACTACTCCGGGTCATTGCGACCCGGAAGTAGTAGAAGGCCCACAGATTTTGAGATGTTCGCTGGCGAACGGTTCGGGAACCGTTCGCAACATCTCTAATCGTGAGCTCCTCCAAGGGACAGTTAATGACAATACAGTATATACTCTAGCGCTATATAAATACTAAATATTAATAATACTGTGGCTAAAACCCACACATTTTATTTACCCATTTGTCCCGGTTATTGCAACCTTTAAAGTATTTCCCTAGTACAGTGTATCTTACCAATATTTTATTTGGAAATAGAAGTATTTTTTTTAAGTTTTACGTCCATCACTAATTAAAAGCCCATATAACAGTAATATACCCTCTTGATATACAAGTCCCTAAGTTATTTATGTATTGTTTTTAGTTGTCTTTTTTTATGCAAAAGTTTTTTTAGTAACTATAGGAGAGTGTGGGAGGTAAGGGATTCATTTTAAATGTAAGTGTAGGTCTTTTTATTGTAGTGTGTCATTTTACTATTTGGCCACAAGATGTCCTTCAGCGTTACTTTCCTGTGCATACTATTAGTAGGCGAACAGAAAGTAATGCGTGGACGTGTTACTTCCGTAGTTACAATGACCGCAGCATCTCATTGATACCGGCGATCATTGACATGGGGACTTAGATTAATGAATGAGTACTGCATTCCCATTTATTCAACTCCTCTCTATCGATCGGCGGCGAGAAGGAGCAGGAACGAGCGTGAGTGCGTAGTGGCAATAGAATTATATCTACGTCCCATGGACTTTAGATGAAGTTTCCCAGGGTGTATATATACTGCACACTGTGCAGTAAGTAGTTAAGAAATAACTGACGAAGGCGTGGACACGCCGAAACGCGTCTTGACGTAACCTGCACACAGTCACCCCGAAGGGACACCTGTCATCCATTTACCATCTGGATCCTTGCTGCCGCTGGCCACTGCAGCTTCAGGTTTCGCTTCCAAGAGGGGATATCCTTTTTATTCTGGGCTATATGCCAATTTTAAATGCCTACTGTTCATACACATCTAGTAAGTGTATCTTTTATTGCGCAGTTTTCATTTTATTAAACGGTATCACACTACGGAGCTCTCCTCCTGTCTTTTGCTTCCTTTTCCAGTAGTCCGCTCACAGCCGAGTGTTTGAGGAGCTGCCAGTGTGTGATCAGTCTGCGGTCCACTTTGACCTCTCACCTGCGTTAGCGCAAGATTGCACATCTTTTGTTTTGTATATATACTGCACACTGTGCAGTAAGTAGTTAAGAAATAATTGTCTCCTGCCAGACACTGAGGTGCATTCAGCAAACGTTGGTAAAAAATGTACTGGTGCTACAGGCAGTGAGGTAGCATGCATTGCACAATTAGCATTACCCATGTTGCCTAGGTAACATGAACGTTATCAGGTTACCACCCACTGCGTAACCTAGGTAACACAGGTCATATTGAATACGCAGCCCGTACTACCTCACTATTGGTATTACCCGTAAAATTGCAGAGCGCTCTTTTCGCATGACAGTTTTACTGGCTTTTGTTGTATACACCCCACTGGAGAGGTGCCAGCCTCTGGGCACTAAGCCCTGGGGATGCATCTGTGCCCCCCCCCCCTCTCCGAGTGCCCCCAACTTTGCAGAGTATTTGGAGTGTAGCGCTGTAGAAGTGCTACTCACCGCTCCATGCTAGGGACCTTAGCTATGGCTCCCTCTAGTGACGTCTGTCATAACTTGTGTCACTAGAGTGAGACGAGAGGAGATACTGTGAGTGTGCTAATGCTGAAGATCACAGCACAGAGAAGAGAGGTGAGTAGCACTTCTACAGTACTCAGATCTGCTGACTCTGCATGTTGGAGGGCTTCCTAACAGTGGTGCTCGATACCCCCAATCACGAAATCGAGTGATCACAAATTCAACTCCGCCCACTTACGAATTGACTTGTGATCACGAGTAGAAAGGGATATCCGACTTGAGCGCGGTCAGTATTCAGTATTTGTGAATAAAAACCAGTATTTAGTATTCGTGAATAAAAACCAGCCAACTTTACCGGTTAATAGCAAAGCCCCCTTACTTGCTAGAAACACCACATTTGCCAGATATGTTAAGAAGAACAGTGGAAACAAGAGGAAAAACATTTTTTTAAAAAGACCTTAGAGTTTTTGAGAAAATTGATTTTAAAGTTTAAAAGGAAAAAAGTAAACATGTAAATTAGTGGTGCTCGGATACCCCTTTTCAAAATCCGAATTGATACGGATTTCCAGATTTCCAGATATCCAGATCCGAATCGGATATCCGAATCCAAACTTTTTGGTATCCGAGTAAATTCGGATATCCGAACCCAATATCCTGGATATCCGGCCTTAAAATGGCTTAAAATGCTTCCAAAAGTCTCTTCAGATGGCAAAAATCCTTTTCGGAGGTCTCTCTCTCTCTCTCTCTCTCTCTCTCTCTCTCTCTCTCTCTCTCTTCTCTCTTTTTTTCCTCTTGTTCCCACTGTTCTCCTTAACATATCTGGCAAATTTGGTGTTTTTAGCGTGTAAGGGGACTTTGCTATTAATCGTTAAAGTCAACAGGTTTTTAATCATGAATACCGACTAGTAATCACGAGTAACTCATGATCACAAGTCGGGTAACAAGTGCAATCATGAGTGCATTCGTGATCGGCATACGTGATTGAGAGCCGATCACTAATGCCGACATCGTGTTTGCAAAAAACGACTAGTGATCACAAGTTACTCGTCATCACGAGGTCGTGACGAGAACCTCTGCTTCCTAATGCTGCTGGGGGCTCATCTAGCTATCTAAACTGGGGAGGGTAGACTACCTAATACTGAGGGCACATCTAGCTTCCCATACTGGAGGGGGGGGGGGGGGGGGGCTACCTGCTCCAACACTCCAACACTATGCTCCAACACTATGGAATTTCCTACCTCCACCTATTAGGATTTCCCAGTCCTTCAACATCTTTAAGAACTCAAAACTCACCTTTTCACTCTGGCCTACCCTCCTCACTAGTGCTCTAAACCCGCAGCTGAACTCTGGTCCCCCACCCTTCATGTCCCTACCTCTCCCTCTAGATTTTAAGCCTTTGGGCAAGGTCCTCCTCCTTTTCACGGAGCATTATCAAACGTTTATCAAACACTTTATCAAACGTTTGATAATTTATCTCATGGGTAAAATCTCATTTTAAATTTACTAAGGTGTTATATATTTATCTAATGTTTTACCGATAAAACGTTCAAAAATATATAACACCTTAGTGAATTCAAAATGAGATTTTACCCATGAGATAAATTATCAAACGTTTGATAATGCTCCGTGAATTGAGGCCATAGCAGGAAACTGTTGTTTCTATTGAAGGCAATAAAAAATGGTTTTCCTTGCTGAAAACAATAATAAAGTAATTAGGTAACACCAGCATGTGCTCTGTTGATTCATGAGAGGGGACGTGTTGGTGACATGCCACTGGCTGTGTGTGGCACGATTGCTCACACCTATATTTTTTTTCACAGCTGAACACTCCAAAATTACCAGTGAAAATAACTTTTAATTTCTTGTGTTTTAAATTCCAAACAGGATGCCGCTAAACAGGAAAAACTGGTTACTCACTGCTCCAGAACGAGAGCATGAGGAGGTTCGAGAGTGCTTTGTGTTTCATGTGATTGCTGGCACTTCCTCAGTACTCACTGCTCCAGAACGAGAGCATGAGGAGGTTTGAGAGTGCTTTGTGTTTCGTGTGAATGCTGGCACTTCCTCAGTACTCACTGCTCCAGAACAAGAAATTGAGGAGGTACGAGAGTGCTTTATGTTTTGCGTGAATGCTTGCACTTTGTCAATACCCCTCTGGTGCCGTGGGGTGCTTACATTTGCAGTGCCATATCAGTTAGGTATGGGCTGAAAATGATAGGATGTAGGTATGGTGTTATTACTGAGCCTGTGCAGTATTACTGGACAGGCGCTGAATGCTCCGACGGGGGGGGGGGGGATTATAAGGGGATGAAGCGGCGGGAGAGGATGTTGAGGGACCCCATGCACCTCATGGGACTAAAGCAGTGGGACCTCATGGGACTAAAGGATGCCCCAGGTACGTATAAATACACCAATACAACCCATCTCAGGTTTCCTTAAATACGGTGACCATACGTCCCGCTTTACCCGGGACGCGTCCCGCCTTGGGGGGGGCGCTGTCCCAGGCTGCATGAGGTCCCGGGAAATGTCCCGCTTTTAGCAGCGGGACGTCCCGGCCTCGGGACTCTGGCCACCGTACAATGAACTAGCCGCAGCGTCTCCTAGACGCTGCGCTAGTTCATTCCCCGCAGCCCCGCTCCAGCAGCCTGCATTGTCCTCCTCCGACAAGCACAGGCAGAGCAGGGCTACGGGAAGATGGCGTACGGAGGCGGAGCCTTGTACTGGAGACTATTTGTGTCTCCAGTACAGGGCTCCGCCTCCGGGCGCCATCTTGCCGTAGCCCTGCTCTGCCTGAGTGCCTGTGAGCCCGGGGAGCTGCGCACACACACGAGAGGCCGGCCGGCTGGCTGACTGACTTATGTCAGGTAAGAAAATGCTTTTTTTTTCTCCAGGTGAAATGTTTGCCCCCATTGCGTTCATTTTGTGCTGACATGTTTGCCCCATTGCGTACATTTTGTATTGACATGTTGCCCGCAGTGCGTTTATTTTGTACTGACATGTTTGCCCGCAGTGCGTTTATTTTGTACTGACATGTTTGCCCGCAGTGCGTTTATTTTGTACTGACATGTTTGCCCGCAGTGCGCTTATTTTGTACTGACATGTTTGCCTC
This sequence comes from Hyperolius riggenbachi, assembly GCF_040937935.1. NCBI lineage: Eukaryota > Metazoa > Chordata > Amphibia > Anura > Hyperoliidae > Hyperolius > Hyperolius riggenbachi. Next base: position 32,139,805 of record NC_090654.1, read on the forward strand.
CATTGCGTTTATTTTGTACTGACATGTTTGCCCGCAGTGCGTTTATTTTGTACTGACATGTTTGCTCGCAGTGCGTTTATTTTGTACTGACATGTTTGCCCACAGTGCGTTTATTTTGTACTGACATGTTTGCCTCCATTGCGTTTATTTTGTACTGACATGTTTGCCCCCATTGCGTTTATTTTGTACTGACATGTTTGCCCCCATTACGTTTATTTTGTGTTGAAATGTTGCCCGCAATGCGTTTATTTTGTGCTGAAATGTTGCCCGCAATGCGTTTATTTTGTGCTGACATGTTGCCCATTGCGTTTATTTTGTGGTGTCTGGGGTAACTGTTGCTGCATTTATTATTTAATGGTCATAGTTGACTGTGTTTGCTGCTTTGGAGTTATGGTATACTATTAAATAGCATCACACAGTTTCTGCACACCCATGATGCGAATCCTCGTTTGACCACATCACGGCATAAACACTGCTTTCTTATGCCTCGCTGTTGCATCATTACGTTAGCTCCGCCCATAGAATGTTATGGCCACACCCATTTTTGGACGCGGCAGGCACCACATTCTTTGCCGCGGCGCGCTGAGCGCGCCACACCCCGACCATCCCCCCCGACCCTGTCCCAGGTTGAGCCTACAAAATTTTGGTCACTCTACCTTAAAGTACAGTATTATGTAGTGTATACCTACCCTTAAGTACATCATGATGGGCTTACTGTGTAGTGTGTGCCTACCCTTAGGAACAGTATGGTGAGCAGGGCCAGTTCTAGACTTTTTTTTCCACCGATTTGGAATGATCAGACAGCACCAGAAAATGTTCACCCTCAGTATAGGTAGCCAGGTATAAGTGTCCCCTGTATAGGGTAGCCAGGTATAGTTTCCCCCATTGTAGGCAGTGAGTATAGTTTCCCGAGTATAGGTACCTAGTATAGTTGCCCCCAGTATAGGTAGCTGCCCGAGTATAGGCATTATAGTTGCCCTCATAGGTTGTATAGTTGCCCCAGTATATGTAGTATAATTGCCCCAGTATAAGTAGCTATATAGTTACCCCATTATAGGTAGCCAGCTTAGTTGCCCCAGTATATGTAGTATAGTTGCCCCCAGCATAGGTTGTATAGTTGCCCCAGTATAGGTAGCTAGTATAGTTGCCCCAGTATATGTAGTATATTTGCCCCCAGTATAGGTAGCTGCGCCAGTACAGGTACTATAGTTGCCCTCAGTACAGGTACTATAGTTGCCCCAGTATAGGTAGTATAGTTGCCCCAGTAGAGGTAGCGGCCCCAGTATATGTAGTATAGTTGCCCCAGTATAGGTAGCTGCCCCAGTATAGGTAGTATAGTTGCCACAGTATAGGTAGCTGCCCCAGTATAGGTAGTATAATTGCCCTCAGTATAGGTAGTATGGTTGCCCCAGTATAGGAAGCTGCCCCAGTATAGGTAGTATAGTTGCCCCAGTATAGGTAGCTGCCCAAGTATAGGTAGTATAGTTGCCCCAATATAGGTAGCTGCCCCAGTATAGGTAGTATAGTTGCCCACAGTATAGGTAGTATGGTTTCCCCAGACAGCCTGGAAGGGAAGCAGCGGGCACATCGGTGGGAAGGGGAGGGGTCCTTCACCTGGATCACCCCCTGTCCGCACTCCCCGGGTCCTCCCCGTCTGCGTGGTAGCAGACAGAAAGGGGGAGCAGTAGGCACAGCGGTTGGGAGGGGGGTTGGACCGCCCTCTCACCAGGGTGCCCCTCCCCTGCATCCACAACAACGCTGCTGTACTATCTGGATAGGGAGCGCAGAGAGGGAGGGGACACAGTTGAGGGAGGGGGGGTCTGACTCCCCCACTACCCACTGCTGTGCACGCCTTTCTCCCTTCCTGGCTGCTACCCCCTTCAGCTCACCTCACAGCTTCCCCCCCCCCCCCCCACCCCCACCCCCCATGGCCAGGTGGGTGTTGGTAAGACGGGTGACGGGCAGTCCAGACACATTTCCTGCTTCTGCATGGCGCTGCCCCTAGACTTCTGCTGCCTGGGGAAGACACCTTACTTGGTGTCATGGGTGGGTTGGGCCTCATGATGAGCATATTGTGTAGTGCATGCCTTCCCTTAGGTACAGCATGATGAGCATATTGTGTAGTGCATGCCTACCCCTAGGTACAGCATGATGAGCATATTGTGTAGTGTATGCCTACCCCTAGCTAGGTACAGCATGATGAGCAAATTGTGTAGTGCATGCCTACCCCTAGGTACAGCATGATGAGCATATTGTGTAGTGCATGTGTACCCCTAGGTACAGCATGATGAGCATATTGTGTAGTGCATGCCTACCCCTAGGTACAGCATGATGAGCATATTGTGTAGTGTATGCCTACCCCTAGGTACAGCATGATGAGCATATTGTGTAGTGCATGTGTACCCCTAGGTACAGCATGATGAGCATATTGTGTAGTGCATGCCTACCCCTAGGTACAGCATGATGAGCATATTGTGTAGTGTATGCCTACCCCTAGGTACAGCATGATGAGCATATTGTGTAGTGCATGCCTACCCCTAGGTACAGCATGATGAGCATATTGTGTAGTGTATGCCTACCCCTAGGTACAGCATGATGAGCATATTGTGTAGTGCATGCCTTCCCTTAGGTACAGCATGATGAGCATATTGTGTAGTGCATGCCTACCCCTAGGTACAGCATGATGAGCATATTGTGTAGTGCATGCCTACCCCTAGGTACAGCATGATGAGCATATTGTGTAGTGCATGCCTACCCCTAGGTACAGCATGATGAGCATATTGTGTAGTGCATGTACCCCTAGGTACAGCATGATGAGCATATTGTGTAGTGCATGTGTACCCCTAAGTACAGCATGATGAGCATATTGTGTAGTGCATGCCTACCCCTAGGTTCAGCATGATGAGCATATTGTGTAGTGCATGCCTACCCCTAGGTACAGAATGATGAGCATATTGTGTAGTGCATGCCTACCCCTAAGTACAGCATGATGAGCATATTGTGTAGTGCATGCCTACCCCTAGGTACAGCATGATGAGCATATTGTGTAGTGTATGCCTACACCTAGGTAAGCATGATGAGCATATTGTGTAGTGTATGCCTACCCCTAGGTACAGCATGATGAGCATATTGTGTAGTGCATGCCTACCCCTAGGTACAGCATGATGAGCATATTGTGTAGTGCATGTACCCCTAGGTACAGCATGATGAGCATATTGTGTAGTGCATGCCTACCCCTAGGTACAGCATGATGAGCATATTGTGTAGTGCATGCCTACCCCTAGGTACAGCATGATGAGCATATTGTGTAGTGTATGCCTACCCCTAGGTACAGCATGATGAGCATATTGTGTAGTGCATGTGTACCCCTAGGTACAGCATGATGAGCATATTGTGTAGTGCATGTACCCCTAGGTACAGCATGATGAGCATATTGTGTAGTGCATGCCTACCCCTAGGTACAGCATGATGAGCATATTGTGTAGTGCATGCCTACACCTAGGTACAGCATGATGAGCATATTGTGTAGTGCATGCCTACCCCTAGGTACAGCATGATGAGCATATTGTGTAGTGCATGCCTACCCCTAGGTACAGCATGATGAGCATATTGTGTAGTGCATGCCTACCCCTAGGTACAGCATGATGAGCATATTGTGTAGTGTATGCCTACCCCTAGGTACAGCATGATGAGCATATTGTGTAGTGCATGTGTACCCCTAGGTACAGCATGATGAGCATATTGTGTAGTGTATGCCTACCCCTAGGTACAGCATGATGAGCATATTGTGTAGTGTATGCCTACCCCTAGGTACAGCATGATGAGCATATTGTGTAGTGCATGCCTACCCCTAGGTACAGCATGATGAGCATATTGTGTAGTGTATGCCTACCCCTAGGTACAGCATGATGAGCATATTGTGTAGTGTATGCCTACCCCTAGGTACAGCATGATGAGCATATTGTGTAGTGCATGCCTACCCCTAGGTACAGCATGATGAGCATATTGTGTAGTGTATGCCTACCCCTAGCTAGGTACAGCATGATGAGCATATTGTGTAGTGTATGCCTACCCCTAGGTACAGCATGATGAGCATATTGTGTAGTGCATGTGTACCCCTAGGTACAGCATGATGAGCATATTGTGTAGTGCATGCCTACCCCTAGGTACAGCATGATGAGCATATTGTGTAGTGCATGCCTACCCCTAGGTACAGCATGATGAGCATATTGTGTAGTGTATGCCTACCCCTAGGTACAGCATGATGAGCATATTGTGTAGTGCATGCCTACCCCTAGGTACAGCATGATGAGCATATTGTGTAGTGTATGCCTACCCCTAGGTACAGCATGATGAGCATATTGTGTAGTGCATGCCTTCCCTTAGGTACAGCATGATGAGCATATTGTGTAGTGCATGCCTACCCCTAGGTACAGCATGATGAGCATATTGTGTAGTGCATGCCTACCCCTAGGTACAGCATGATGAGCATATTGTGTAGTGCATGCCTACCCCTAGGTACAGCATGATGAGCATATTGTGTAGTGCATGTACCCCTAGGTACAGCATGATGAGCATATTGTGTAGTGCATGTGTACCCCTAAGTACAGCATGATGAGCATATTGTGTAGTGCATGCCTACCCCTAGGTTCAGCATGATGAGCATATTGTGTAGTGCATGCCTACACCTAGGTAAGCATGATGAGCATATTGTGTAGTGTATGCCTACCCCTAGGTACAGCATGATGAGCATATTGTGTAGTGCATGCCTACCCCTAGGTACAGCATGATGAGCATATTGTGTAGTGCATGTACCCCTAGGTACAGCATGATGAGCATATTGTGTAGTGCATGCCTACCCCTAGGTACAGCATGATGAGCATATTGTGTAGTGCATGCCTACCCCTAGGTACAGCATGATGAGCATATTGTGTAGTGTATGCCTACCCCTAGGTACAGAATGATGAGCATATTGTGTAGTGTATGCCTACCCCTAGGTACAGCATGATGAGCATATTGTGTAGTGTATGCCTACCCCTAGGTACAGCATGATGAGCATATTGTGTAGTGCATGCCTACACCTAGGTAAGCATGATGAGCATATTGTGTAGTGCATGCCTACCCCTAGGTACAGCATGATGAGCATATTGTGTAGTGTATGCCTACCCCTAGGTACAGCATGATGAGCAAATTGTGTAGTGTATGCCTACCCCTAGGTACAGCATGATGAGCATATTGTGTAGTGTATGCCTACACCTAGGTACAGCATGATGAGCATATTGTGTAGTGCATGCCTACACCTAGGTAAGCATGATGAGCATATTGTGTAGTGCATGCCTACCCCTAGGTACAGCATGATGAGCATATTGTGTAGTGTATGCCTACCCCTAGGTACAGCATGATGAGCAAATTGTGTAGTGTATGCCTACCCCTAGGTACAGCATGATGAGCATATTGTGTAGTGTATGCCTACCCCTAGGTACAGCATGATGAGCATATTGGGTAGTGCATGCCTACACCTAGGTACAGCATGATGAGCATATTGTGTAGTGTATGCCTACCCCTAGGTACAGAATGATGAGCATATTGTGTAGTGTATGCCTACCCCTAGGTACAGCATGATGAGCATATTGTGTAGTGTATGCCTACCCCTAGGTACAGCATGATGAGCATATTGTGTAGTGTATGCCTACCCCTAGGTACAGCATGATGAGCAAATTGTGTAGTGTATGCCTACCCCTAGGTACAGCATGATGAGCATATTGGGTAGTGCATGCCTACACCTAGGTACAGCATGATGAGCATATTGTGTAGTGTATGCCTACCCCTAGGTACAGCATGATGAGCATATTGTGTAGTGTATGCCTACCCCTAGGTACAGCATGATGAGCATATTGTGTAGTGCATGCCTACACCTAGGTAAGCATGATGAGCATATTGTGTAGTGCATGCCTACCCCTAGGTACAGCATGATGAGCATATTGTGTAGTGTATGCCTACCCCTAGGTACAGCATGATGAGCATATTGTGTAGTGTATGCCTACCCCTAGGTACAGCATGATGAGCAAATTGTGTAGTGTATGCCTACCCCTAGGTACAGCATGATGAGCATATTGTGTAGTGTATGCCTACACCTAGGTACAGCATGATGAGCATATTGTGTAGTGCATGTGTACCCCTAGGTACAGCATGATGAGCATATTGTGTAGTGCATGCCTACCCCTAGGTACAGCATGATGAGCATATTGTGTAGTGCATGCCTACCCCTAGGTACAGAATGATGAGCATATTGTGTAGTGCATGCCTACCCCTAGGTACAGCATGATGAGCATATTGTGTAGTGTATGCCTACCCCTAGGTACAGCATGATGAGCATATTGTGTAGTGCATGCCTACCCCTAGGTACAGCATGATGAGCATATTGTGTAGTGCATGCCTACCCCTAGGTACAGAATGATGAGCATATTGTGTAGTGCATGCCTACACCTAGGTAAGCATGATGAGCATATTGTGTAGTGCATGCCTACCCCTAGGTACAGCATGATGAGCATATTGTGTAGTGCATGCCTACCCCTAGGTACAGAATGATGAGCATATTGTGTAGTGCATGCCTACACCTAGGTAAGCATGATGAGCATATTGTGTAGTGTATGCCTACCCCTAGGTACAGCATGATGAGCATATTGTGTAGTGCATGCCTACCCCTAGGTACAGAATGATGAGCATATTGTGTAGTGCATGCCTACACCTAGGTAAGCATGATGAGCATATTGTGTAGTGCATGCCTACCCCTAGGTACAGCATGATGAGCATATTGTGTAGTGTATGCCTACCCCTAGGTACAGCATGATGAGCATATTGTGTAGTGTATGCCTACCCCTAGGTACAGCATGATGAGCATATTGTGTAGTGTATGCCTACACCTAGGTACAGCATGATGAGCATATTGTGTAGTGTATGCCTACCCCTAGGTACAGCATGATGAGCATATTGTGTAGTGCATGCCTACCCCTAGGTACAGCATGATGAGCATATTGTGTAGTGTATGCCTACCCCTAGGTACAGCATGATGAGCATATTGGGTAGTGTATGCCTACACCTAGGTAAGCATGATGAGCATATTGTGTAGTGCATGCCTACCCCTAGGTACAGCATGATGAGCATATTGTGTAGTGCATGCCTACCCCTAGGTACAGCATGATGAGCATATTGTGTAGTGTATGCCTACCCCTAGGTACAGCATGATGAGCATATTGTGTAGTGTATGCCTACCCCTAGGTACAGCATGATGAGCATATTGTGTAGTGTATGCCTACACCTAGGTACAGCATGATGAGCATATTGTGTAGTGTATGCCTACCCCTAGGTACAGCATGATGAGCATATTGTGTAGTGTATGCCTACCCCTAGGTACAGCATGATGAGCATATTGGGTAGTGTATGCCTACACCTAGGTAAGCATGATGAGCATATTGTGTAGTGCATGCCTACCCCTAGGTACAGCATGATGAGCATATTGTGTAGTGCATGCCTACCCCTAGGTACAGCATGATGAGCATATTGTGTAGTGTATGCCTACCCCTAGGTACAGCATGATGAGCATATTGTGTAGTGCATGCCTACCCCTAGGTACAGCATGATGAGCATATTGTGTAGTGTATGCCTACCCCTAGGTACAGCATGATGAGCATATTGGGTAGTGTATGCCTACCCCTAGGTACAGCATGATGAGCATATTGGGTAGTGTATGCCTACACCTAGGTAAGCATGATGAGCATATTGTGTAGTGCATGCCTACCCCTAGGTACAGCATGATGAGCATATTGTGTAGTGCATGCCTACCCCTAGGTACAGCATGATGAGCATATTGTGTAGTGTATGCCTACCCCTAGGTACAGCATGATGAGCATATTGTGTAGTGCATGCCTACCCCTAGGTACAGCATGATGAGCATATTGTGTAGTGTATGCCTACCCCTAGGTACAGCATGATGAGCATATTGTGTAGTGTATGCCTACACCTAGGTACAGCATGATGAGCATATTGGGTAGTGCATGCCTACACCTAGGTACAGCATATTGAGCATATTGTGTAGTGCATGCCTACCCCTAGGTACAGAATGATGAGCATATTGTGTAGTGCATGCCTACCCCTAGGTACAGAATGATGAGCATATTGTGTAGTGCATGTGTACACCTAGGTAAGCATGATGAGCATATTGGGTAGTGCATGCCTACACCTAGGTACAGCATGATGAGCATATTGTGTAGTGCATGCCTACCCCTAGGTACAGCATGATGAGCATATTGTGTAGTGTATGCCTACACCTAGGTACAGCATGATGAGCATATTGTGTAGTGTATGCCTACCCCTAGGTACAGCATGATGAGCATATTGTGTAGTGCATGCCTACCCCTAGGTACAGCATGATGAGCATATTGTGTAGTGTATGCCTACCCCTAGGTACAGCATATTGAGCATATTGTGTAGTGTATGCCTACCCCTAAGTACAGCATGATGAGCATATTGTGTAGTGTATGCCTACCCCTAGGTACAGCATGATGAGCATATTGTGTAGTGCATGCCTACCCCTAGGTACAGCATGATGAGCATATTGTGTAGTGTATGCCTACCCCTAGGTACAGCATGATGAGCATATTGTGTAGTGTATGCCTACCCCTAGGTACAGCATGATGAGCATATTGTGTAGTGCATGCCTACCCCTAGGTACAGCATGATGAGCATATTGTGTAGTGTATGCCTACACCTAGGTACAGCATGATGAGCATATTGTGTAGTGTATGCCTACCCCTAGGTACAGCATGATGAGCATATTGTGTAGTGTATGCCTACACCTAGGTAAGCATGATGAGCATATTGTGTAGTGCATGCCTACCCCTAGGTACAGCATGATGAGCATATTGTGTAGTGTATGCCTACCCCTAGGTACAGAATGATGCGCATATTGTGTAGTGTATGCCTACCCCTAGGTACAGCATGATGAGCATATTGTGTAGTGTATGCCTACCCCTAGGTACAGCATGATGAGCATATTGGGTAGTGCATGTGTACCCCTAGGTACAGCATGATGAGCATATTGTGTAGTGCATGCCTACACCTAGGTACAGCATGATGAGCATATTGGGTAGTGCATGCCTACACCTAGGTACAGCATGATGAGCATATTGTGTAGTGCATGTGTACCCCTAGGTACAGCATGATGAGCATATTGTGTAGTGTATGCCTACCCCTAGGTACAGCATGATGAGCATATTGTGTAGTGCATGCCTACACCTAGGTACAGCATGATGAGCATATTGTGTAGTGCATGCCTACACCTAGGTAAGCATGATGAGCATATTGTGTAGTGCATGTGTACACCTAGGTACAGCATGATGAGCATATTGTGTAGTGCATGCCTACACCTAGGTAAGCATGATGAGCATATTGTGTAGTGCATGTGTACACCTAGGTACAGCATGATGAGCATATTGTGTAGTGCATGCCTACACCTAGGTAAGCATGATGAGCATATTGTGTAGTGCATGTGTACCCCTAGGTACAGCATGATGAGCATATTGTGTAGTGTATGCCTACCCCTAGGTACAGCATGATGAGCATATTGTGTAGTGCATGCCTACCCCTAGGTACAGCATGATGAGCATATTGTGTAGTGTATGCCTACCCCTAGGTACAGCATGATGAGCATATTGTGTAGTGTATGCCTACCCCTAGGTACAGAATGATGAGCATATTGTGTAGTGTATGCCTACCCCTAGGTACAGCATGATGAGCATATTGGGTAGTGCATGCCTACACCTAGGTACAGCATGATGAGCATATTGTGTAGTGTATGCCTACACCTAGGTAAGCATGATGAGCATATTGTGTAGTGCATGCCTACCCCTAGGTACAGCATGATGAGCATATTGGGTAGTGCATGTGTACCCCTAGGTACAGCATGATGAGCATATTGTGTAGTGCATGCCTACCCCTAGGTACAGCATGATGAGCATATTGTGTAGTGCATGCCTACCCCTAGGTACAGCATGATGAGCATATTGTGTAGTGCATGCCTACCCCTAGGTACAGCATGATGAGCATATTGTGTAGTGTATGCCTACCCCTAGGTACAGCATGATGAGCATATTGTGTAGTGCATGCCTACACCTAGGTACAGCATGATGAGCATATTGTGTAGTGCATGTGTACCCCTAGGTACAGCATGATGAGCATATTGTGTAGTGCATGCCTACCCCTAGGTACAGCATGATGAGCATATTGTGTAGTGCATGCCTACACCTAGGTACAGCATGATGAGCATATTGTGTAGTGCATGTGTACCCCTAGGTACAGCATGATGAGCATATTGTGTAGTGCATGCCTACCCCTAGGTACAGCATGATGAGCATATTGTGTAGTGTATGCCTACACCTAGGTAAGCATGATGAGCATATTGTGTAGTGCATGCCTACCCCTAGGTACAGCATGATGAGCATATTGTGTAGTGTATGCCTACCCCTAGGTACAGAATGATGCGCATATTGTGTAGTGTATGCCTACCCCTAGGTACAGCATGATGAGCATATTGTGTAGTGTATGCCTACCCCTAGGTACAGCATGATGAGCATATTGGGTAGTGCATGTGTACCCCTAGGTACAGCATGATGAGCATATTGTGTAGTGCATGCCTACACCTAGGTACAGCATGATGAGCATATTGGGTAGTGCATGCCTACACCTAGGTACAGCATGATGAGCATATTGTGTAGTGCATGTGTACCCCTAGGTACAGCATGATGAGCATATTGTGTAGTGTATGCCTACCCCTAGGTACAGCATGATGAGCATATTGTGTAGTGCATGCCTACACCTAGGTACAGCATGATGAGCATATTGTGTAGTGCATGCCTACACCTAGGTAAGCATGATGAGCATATTGTGTAGTGCATGTGTACACCTAGGTACAGCATGATGAGCATATTGTGTAGTGCATGCCTACACCTAGGTAAGCATGATGAGCATATTGTGTAGTGCATGTGTACACCTAGGTACAGCATGATGAGCATATTGTGTAGTGCATGCCTACACCTAGGTAGTGTTGGGCGAACAGTGTTCGCCACTGTTCGGGTTCTGCAGAACATCACCCTGTTCGGGTGATGTTCGAGTTCGGCCGAACACCTGACGGTGCTCGGCCAAACCGTTCGGCCATATGGCCGAACTAAGAGCGCATGGCCGAACGTTCCCCGAACGTTCGGCTAGCGCTGTGATTGGCCGAACGGGTCACGTGGTTCGGACCCGAACGCGCTCTGATTGGCCGAACTGTCACGTGGTTCGGGTAAATAAATACCCGAACCACGTCATATCTCCGCCATTTGTCTGTGGGTTTAGCTTTGGGTAGGCAGGCAGGGTAGTTCGCGCTCCAGCCACGCTAGCCAGGGTCCCCCCCAGTCATTGTGTGTCGCTGCTGGGAATAGTAGTACACCGCTCGCTCAGCATTCTGTTTACTGCCACTCTGTGTACCTCGCTCAGCCACACTATATAGCATTCTGTTTACTGCCACTCTGTGTCTGCTGGGAATAGTAGTACACCGCTTGCACAGCCACACTATATAGCATTCTGTTTACTGCCACTCTGTGTACCTCGCTCAGCCACACTATATAGCATTCTGTTTACTGCCACTCTGTGTCTGCTGGGAATAGTGGTACACCGCTCGCTCAGCCACACTATATAGCATTCTGTTCACTGTTCTGTGTCTGCTTGGAATAGTGGTACACCGCTCGTTCAGCCACACTATATAGCATTCTGTGTACTGTTCTGTGTCTGCTGGGAACAGTAGTACACCGCTCGTTCAGCCACACTATATAGCATTCTGTGTACTGTTCTGTGTCTGCTGGGAACAGTAGTACACCGCTCGCTCAGCCACACTATATAGCATTCTGTTCACTGTTCTGTGTCTGCTGGGAATAGTGGTACACCGCTCGCTCAGCCACACTATATAGCATTCTGTTCACTGTTCTGTGTCTGCTGGGAATAGTGGTACACCGCTCGCTCAGCCACACTATATAGCATTCTGTTTACTGTTCTGTGTCTGCTGGGAATAGTGGTACACCGCTCGCTCATCCACACTATATAGCATTCTGTTCACTGTTCTGTGTCTGCTGGGAATAGTGGTACACCGCTCGCTCAGCCACACTATATAGCATTCTGTTCACTGTTCTGTGTCTGCTGGGAATAGTGGTACACCGCTCGCTCAGCCACACTATATAGCATTCTGTTTACTGCCACTCTGTGTACCTCGCTCAGCCACACTATATAGCATTCTGTTTACTGCCACTCTGTGTCTGCTGGGAATAGTGGTACACCGCTCGCTCAGCCACACTATATAGCATTCTGTTCACTGTTCTGTGTCTGCTGGGAATAGTGGTACACCGCTCGCTCAGCCACACTATATAGCATTCTGTTTACTGTTCTGTGTCTGCTGGGAACAGTAGTACACCGCTCGCTCAGCCAGAGTATATAGCATTGTGTTTACTGCCACTCTGTGTACACCGCTCAGCCAGACTATATACCATTGTTTACTGACACTCTGTGTACACCACTCAGCCACACTATATACCATTGTTTACTGACACTCTGTGTACACCGCTCAGCCAGACTATATACCATTGTTTACTGCCACTCTGATTCTGCTGGGAACAGTAGTACACCGCTCGCTCAGCCAGACTATATACCATTGTTTACTGACACTCTATGTACACCGCTCAGCCAGACTATATACCATTGTTTACTGCCACTCTGATTCTGCTGGGAACAGTAGTACACCGCTCGCTCAGCCAGACTATATACCATTGTTTACTGACACTCTATGTACACCGCTCAGCCAGACTATATACCATTGTTTACTGCCACTCTGATTCTGCTGGGAACAGTAGTACACCGCTCGCTCAGCCAGACTATATAGCATTGTGTTTACTGCCACTCTGTGTACACCGCTCAGCCACACTATATAGCATTGCGTACTCTGCCAGTCAGTGTGTATATTGCTGGGATCAGTAATACTCCACTCACCGTCAACCACTATATGAGCTCAACATGAGTTCCCCAGAGACCTCCGCTGTGAGCAGCACTCCCAACAACAGCAACAGCCAACGCCCCACGCAAGCTATAACATCCACCCCAGCAGCCAGTGGTCAGCAGCAGCCCTCCCCGGAGGAGAACGTTGTGTCCATCAGTCCGTCGCCAGAGCGATTAATGAGGGCTGCCATTGAGGAGATGATGGGGCCTGATGTGGAGGAGGAGGTCTGGCTCAGGCCAGCATCCCAAGTTAATGTTGAGGACGATGAGGGGTCTGTGTCTGGGGATGTTGGGGTGGCAGAGGTGGTGGGTGGGTCAGACTCAGGAGAAGAGTTGTATGATGAGGATGATGATCGGGACCATCTGTATGTGCCTCAGAGTCCGACCCCGGAAAACATGTTGTATCGTGTGTTTAGGTACTAAAATCTGCGTTCCCTCCCAGTAGTGTTGGGCGAACAGTGTTTGCCACTGTTCGGGTTCTGCAGAACATCACCCTGTTCGGGGTGACTATATAGCAGACTATATAGCATTGTGTTTAATGCCACTCTGTGTACACGGCTCAGCCACACTATATAGCATTGTGTTTACTTCCACTCTGTGTCTGCTGGGAACAGTAGTACACCGCTCACCCGCCACTGTATAGCATTGTGCTCTGTGTCACTGCTGACAATAGTGGTACACCGCTCACCCACCACTGTATAGCATTTCTGTACTGCCACTGTACTGCTGCCAGTCAGCGTGTACTTTAAGGATAAGTGAAATGAGGAAGAAATCCGGTGAAAGAGGGAGGGGCAAGGGAAGAGGTGTTTCCCCTGACGGTTCACGTACAGGCCACAGGGGAGCACCCAAGAAAACCCACTCAATACTGCCCATGTTGTCCAGGACAACAACCCTCACAGATCCAAAAGAACAGGACCAGATAATTACTTGGATGACCTCTCAAGCGTCCAGCAGTGGGTTAAGCAGCACCAGCACATCACGCACGAGGTCCGAGTCCTCAGCCAGTTAAAGTCTGGGCTTTCTTTGAAGACTGCACTGAGGATGTTACCATGGCGATTTGCAAGGTGTGCAAGACCCGCCTGAGCAGGGGGAAAAGTATTAACAACCTCTCCACCACCAGCATGAGCCGCCACATTCTATCCAAACATCCCACTCTGTGGGCAAACGCGGCAGGACAGGGTACCACCAGCAACACTGCCTCCCTTGGGTTCACCAGACTCACCACCAGACCCGCCTCAGCAGCAGCAGTAGCCCAGCCATTGCGTGGTTCACAACATTCACAAACATCAGACGATGCTGACACTGTCACTTTCCGGACTAGTGCTCTTGAGGTCTCCCAGTGTTCATCAAACACAACAACCAACAGCCCTTCGGTGTGCAGCGCTACGGTTGAGTTGTCTGTTTCTGAGATGTTTGAGCACAAGAGGAAATTGCCAGCAAATGACCCCCGGGCCGTGGCAGTAACAGCCAGCCAGCATAGCCAAGCTTCTGGCCTGCGAAATGCTGCCATATCGAGTGGTGGAGACAAACAGCTTCAAGGGCATGATGTCAGTGGCCATCCCACGTTACGTGGTTCCCAGCCGCTACCACTTTGCGCGCTCTGCAGTGCCTGAGTTGCATGAGCACGTGGTCAGCTAAATAACCCGAAGCTTGAAGAATGCCGTTGCCTGCAAGGTTCACCTCACCACTGACACCTGGACGAGTGCGTTCGGCCAGGGTCGATACATCTCCCTTACCGCGCACTGGGTGAACCTTGTGGAGCCTGGCAGCGATTCCTCACCTGCTACGGCGCGGGTGTTGCCCACGCCGCAAACAGCTGGATAACAACAGCAGCACCTACCTCTCTGACTCCTTCTCCTCCAACGCATCTCAAAGCTGTACCTCATCCGGAAATGCTAACCCAGCACCAGCAGCAGTAGGATCGTGGAAGCAGTGCAGCACAGCTGTTGGCATGCGTCAGCAAGCGTTGCTGAAGCTGATCTGCCTTGGGGATAAGCAGCACACAGGGGAGGAAATTTGGAGGGGAATAAAGGAACAGACGGATTTGTGGCTGGCACCGCTGGACCTGAAACCGGGCATGAAGCTAGACACCTGGCACGAACTGGCAATGTACGCAATAGAGGTGCTGGCTTGCCCGGCAGCCAGCGTTATGTCGGAACGCTGTTTCAGTGCTGCCGGAGGCATCATCACAGATCGGCGTATCCGCCTCTCCACAGAAAATGCAGACCGTCTGACTCAAATTAAAATGAATCAATCCTGGATTGGAAACGACTACGCAACACTCCTGGACCCCAACCAAGTAACATGACCGATGAACATCTGGGATGGTTTAGCGTTTCCGGTCCCTGTTTATTGAACCTCTCATCTGTATTACATTTATGACTGCATGGCGGCAAAAAGCATTGCTGCTATATCCGCACGCTTTTTGTCCTCATGCAAGGCCTGGGTTGTTGTGTCTCACAAAGCGTGGCCTTCTCCTCCTGCGCCTCCTCCTGTTCCATCACGTGTGCTGCTGCTGCTGCTGGGTTACCGTTGCCGCGTGGTCCCTGTTTATTGAACCTCTTATCTTTATTACATTTATGACTACATGGCGGTACAAAGCATGCTATCCGCACGCTTTTTGTCCTCATGCAAGGCCTGGGTTGTTGTGTCTCACAAAGCGTGGCCTTCTCCTCCTGCGCCTCCTCCTGTTCCATCACGTGTGCTGCTGCTGCTGCTGCTGCTGGGTTAGCGTTGCCGCGTGGTCCCTGTTTATTGAACCTCTTATCTTTATTACATTTATGACTACATGGCGGTACAAAGCATGCTATCCGCACGCTTTTTGTCCTCATGCAAGGCCTGGGTTGTTGTGTCTCACAAAGCGTGGCCTTCTCCTCCTGCGCCTCCTCCTGTTCCATCACGTGTGCTGCTGCTGGGTTAGCGTTGCCGCGTGGTCCCTGTTTATTGAACCACTTATCTTTATTACATTTATGACTGCATGGTGGTACAAAGCATGCTATCCGCACGCTTCTTGTCCTCATGCAAGGCCTGGGTTGTTGTGTCTCAAAGCGTGGCCTTCTCCTCCTGCGCCACCCTCCTCCTGTTCCATCACGTGTGCTGCTGCTGGGTTAGCATTACCGGTCCCTTTTCCTGGAACCTCTTATATGTATTACATTTATGACTGCATGCCGACAAAAAGCATGTTACCTGTGCAAAGAAAACAGACATTTCCCGCATTTAAAAGACAGTTTTCCCTTTGAAACTTTAAAATCGATTTTCTCAAAAACTATAAGCTCTTTTTGCTAAATTTTTTTTCCTCTTGTACCCACTCCCAAGGTGCACATACCCTGTAAATTTGGGGTATGTAGCATATAAGGAGGCTTTACAAAGCACAAAAGTTCGGGTCCCCATTGACTTCCATTATGTTCGGAGTTCGGGTCGAACACCCGAACATCGCGGCCATGTTCGGCCTGTTCGGCCCGAACCCGAACATCTAGATGTTCGCCCAACACTACACCTAGGTAAGCATGATGAGCATATTGTGTAGTGCATGTGTACCCCTAGGTACAGCATGATGAGCATATTGTGTAGTGTATGCCTACCCCTAGGTACAGCATGATGAGCATATTGTGTAGTGCATGCCTACCCCTAGGTACAGCATGATGAGCATATTGTGTAGTGTATGCCTACCCCTAGGTACAGCATGATGAGCATATTGTGTAGTGTATGCCTACCCCTAGGTACAGAATGATGAGCATATTGTGTAGTGTATGCCTACCCCTAGGTACAGCATGATGAGCATATTGGGTAGTGCATGCCTACACCTAGGTACAGCATGATGAGCATATTGTGTAGTGTATGCCTACACCTAGGTAAGCATGATGAGCATATTGTGTAGTGCATGCCTACCCCTAGGTACAGCATGATGAGCATATTGGGTAGTGCATGTGTACCCCTAGGTACAGCATGATGAGCATATTGTGTAGTGCATGCCTACCCCTAGGTACAGCATGATGAGCATATTGTGTAGTGCATGCCTACCCCTAGGTACAGCATGATGAGCATATTGTGTAGTGCATGCCTACCCCTAGGTACAGCATGATGAGCATATTGTGTAGTGTATGCCTACCCCTAGGTACAGCATGATGAGCATATTGTGTAGTGCATGCCTACACCTAGGTACAGCATGATGAGCATATTGTGTAGTGCATGTGTACCCCTAGGTACAGCATGATGAGCATATTGTGTAGTGCATGCCTACCCCTAGGTACAGCATGATGAGCATATTGTGTAGTGCATGCCTACACCTAGGTACAGCATGATGAGCATATTGTGTAGTGCATGCGTACCCCTAGGTACAGCATGATGAGCATATTGTGTAGTGCATGCCTACCCCTAGGTACAGCATGATGAGCATATTGTGTAGTGCATGCCTACACCTAGGTACAGCATGATGAGCATATTGTGTAGTGTATGCCTACACCTAGGTACAGCATGATGAGCATATTGTGTAGTGCATGCCTACACCTAGGTACAGCATGATGAGCATATTGGGTAGTGCATGCCTACCCCTAGGTACAGCATGATGAGCATATTGTGTAGTGCATGCCTACCCCTAGGTACAGCATGATGAGCATATTGTGTAGTGTATGCCTACCCCTAGGTACAGAATGATGAGCATATTGTGTAGTGCATGCCTACCCCTAGGTACAGCATGATGAGCATATTGTGTAGTGCATGCCTACCCCTAGGTACAGCATGATGAGCATATTGTGTAGTGTATGCCTACCCCTAGGTACAGCATGATGAGCGTATTGTGTAGTGTATGCCTACCCCTAGGTACAGAATGAT
Organism: Hyperolius riggenbachi; assembly: GCF_040937935.1. NCBI lineage: Eukaryota > Metazoa > Chordata > Amphibia > Anura > Hyperoliidae > Hyperolius > Hyperolius riggenbachi. The sequence continues at coordinate 32,157,712 of NC_090654.1, forward strand.
GCGCATATTGTGTAGTGTATGCCTACCCCTAGGTACAGCATGATGAGCATATTGTGTAGTGTATGCCTACCCCTAGGTACAGCATGATGAGCATATTGTGTAGTGCATGCCTACACCTAGGTACAGCATGATGAGCATATTGTGTAGTGCATGCCTACCCCTAGGTACAGCATGATGAGCATATTGTGTAGTGCATGCCTACACCTAGGTACAGCATGATGAGCATATTGTGTAGTGCATGTGTACACCTAGGTACAGCATGATGAGCATATTGTGTAGTGCATGCCTACCCCTAGGTACAGCATGATGAGCATATTGTGTAGTGTATGCCTACCCCTAGGTACAGCATGATGAGCATATTGTGTAGTGCATGCCTACCCCTAGGTACAGCATGATGAGCATATTGTGTAGTGTATGCCTACCCCTAGGTACAGCATGATGAGCATATTGTGTAGTGCATGCCTACACCTAGGTACAGCATGATGAGCATATTGTGTAGTGTATGCCTACACCTAGGTACAGCATGATGAGCATATTGTGTAGTGCATGCCTACACCTAGGTACAGCATGATGAGCATATTGTGTAGTGCATGCCTACACCTAGGTACAGCATTATGAGCATATTGTGTAGTGCATGCCTACCCCTAGGTACAGCATGATGAGCATATTGTGTAGTGTATGCCTACCCCTAGGTACAGCATGATGAGCATATTGTGTAGTGCATGTGTACCCCTAGGTACAGCATGATGAGCATATTGTGTAGTGTATGCCTACCCCTAGGTACAGCATGATGAGCATATTGTGTAGTGTATGCCTACCCCTAGGTACAGCATGATGAGCATATTGTGTAGTGCATGTGTACCCCTAGGTACAGCATGATGAGCATATTGTGTAGTGTATGCCTACCCCTAGGTACAGCATGATGAGCATATTGTGTAGTGCATGCCTACACCTAGGTACAGCATGATGAGCATATTGTGTAGTGCATGCCTACACCTAGGTACAGCATTATGAGCATATTGTGTAGTGCATGCCTACACCTAGGTACAGCATGATGAGCATATTGGGTAGTGCATGTGTACACCTAGGTACAGCATGATGAGCATATTGTGTAGTGCATGCCTACCCCTAGGTACAGCATGATGAGCATATTGTGTAGTGCATGTGTACCCCTAGGTACAGCATGATGAGCATATTGTGTAGTGCATGCCTACCCCTAGGTACAGCATGATGAGCATATTGTGTAGTGTATGCCTACCCCTAGGTACAGCATTATGAGCATATTGTGTAGTGCATGCCTACACCTAGGTACAGCATGATGAGCATATTGTGTAGTGCATGCCTACCCCTAGGTACAGCATGATGAGCATATTGTGTAGTGTATGCCTACACCTAGGTACAGCATGATGAGCATATTGTGTAGTGCATGCCTACACCTAGGTACAGCATGATGAGCATATTGTGTAGTGCATGCCTACCCCTAGGTACAGCATGATGAGCATATTGTGTAGTGCATGCCTACACCTAGGTAAGCATGATGAGCATATTGTGTAGTGCATGCCTACCCCTAGGTACAGCATGATGAGCATATTGTGTAGTGCATGCCTACACCTAGGTAAGCATGATGAGCATATTGGGTAGTGCATGCCTACACCTAGGTACAGCATGATGAGCATATTGTGTAGTGCATGCGTACCCCTAGGTACAGCATGATGAGCATATTGTGTAGTGTATGCCTACACCTAGGTACAGCATGATGAGCATATTGTGTAGTGCATGTGTACCCCTAGGTACAGCATGATGAGCATATTGTGTAGTGCATGCCTACACCTAGGTACAGCATGATGAGCATATTGTGTAGTGTATGCCTACCCCTAGGTACAGCATGATGAGCATATTGTGTAGTGCATGCCTACACCTAGGTACAGCATGATGAGCATATTGTGTAGTGCATGCCTACCCCTAAGTACAGCATGATGAGCATATTGTGTAGTGTATGCCTACACCTAGGTACAGCATGATGAGCATATTGTGTAGTGTATGCCTACCCCTAGGTACAGCATGATGAGCATATTGTGTAGTGCATGCCTACCCCTAGGTACAGCATGATGAGCATATTGGGTAGTGCATGCCTACCCCTAGGTACAGCATGATGAGCATATTGTGTAGTGCATGCCTACACCTAGGTAAGCATGATGAGCATATTGGGTAGTGCATGCCTACACCTAGGTACAGCATGATGAGCATATTGTGTAGTGCATGTGTACACCTAGGTACAGCATGATGAGCATATTGGGTAGTGCATGCCTACCCCTAGGTACAGCATGATGAGCATATTGTGTAGTGCATGCCTACCCCTAGGTACAGCATGATGATTATATTGTGTAGTGCATGCCTACACCTAGGTAAGCATGATGAGCATATTGGGTAGTGCATGCCTACACCTAGGTACAGCATGATGAGCATATTGTGTAGTGCATGTGTACACCTAGGTACAGCATGATGAGCATATTGTGTAGTGCATGCCTACCCCTAGGTACAGCATGATGAGCATATTGTGTGTAGTGTATGCCTACACCTAGGTACAGCATGATGAGCATATTGTGTAGTGCATGCCTACACCTAGGTACAGCATGATGAGCATATTGGGTAGTGCATGCCTACACCTAGGTACAGCATGATGAGCATATTGTGTAGTGCATGTGTACCCCTAGGTACAGCATGATGAGCATATTGTGTAGTGTATGCCTACACCTAGGTACAGCATGATGAGCATATTGTGTAGTGTATAGTGATGCTCAAATACCCCTTTTTAAAATTCGAGTTTGGTCGAATTCGAATAGTAAAATTATTCGAGCAGTCGAAT